>NC_048306.1:9996140-10169643 GCF_013100865.1 Trachemys scripta elegans | reverse complement strand
ATGAGGTGAATTATTTCGGAGTGTGTCAATGCTGCCAAGATAACATTACAGCCAGCACTCTGGGGTGACAAGCACTGTATTAGTTTGCAATGAGTGCCGGCCAAAAATGTAAGGTCTCAGTCCTGTTTGCACTGAAGAGGAAAATAATATACAGCTAGGTTTTACATTTAATAGTGTGGGGTTTGAATAACACCTTCCAAATCCCACTCATAAATGCCTCTGCAACATCTTTAAAATATTTATATATGAAGTGGTATTAAATAAAGGAAAGGTCATGTTCATAGCTTTTTAAGTTCCTATCCCCATTAATTTATGATGCTTGTATATTTTGTCTTTCCTTTTTATTTAATTGCTGCTGTCCAACATTTGGGTGATAAAAGGTTGAGCATTCCCCCACCCTTTTTTAAAGTTGCTTTAACGGAGCACACTCCATTCCATGCATTTAGTCTCTTGAAAATCAATTCATCGCATAAAATCATTGTTCTGAGCCTTAATGCAATTTCACAGGTACTTGTGTTAGAATAAGTAATAGGGTTCAGTGTTGCGTAAGAAAGTTTTAAGGTATCCAGGCAGTCTTGATGAGTTCTCATTTACAAGGAGGTAATGGAGTGGCAGGCTACACTGCTCTCCTGCTGCCACCCCTGTCATCACGTCCCCGCATGCTCTTCTAGCAAGGCACCCTTTAGCTCCTTAGCATTCTGTCTTTCATGCTCTTTGTTACTGCTCCAGTCACATTGAATGAACGTGGTCAAATACAGAGATGTGTTTCTCTTCAGGATTCGCAGCATTAAGTTAGGGATTTTAGTGTTACAATTAGTCTATACACCTCTGAGAGTCAGATCTCTGACATTTTGAGTCACCGTGATGCTCCACTTGTTTTCACAAATAAATGACTACTGTAGATACCCACATCTCAGAGCAGTTAAAATGAATGGAATAGATAGAACAAGGGTCTGCCTGTAGACAGCACTGTGATGGGGAAAAGTAATATAAATCTCTTCTACACAGTATCCAACTGTACAAATCTATGTTGAAGTTACATTAAGGGCCACTTTTTAAAAAAAAGGCACACATACACTTTCACACCTAATTTGCACCATTCCCACTGTGGCATTTGCAAAGCATGTACTTGCATGTGCAAGTGACCATGCTTGCAGTTATGGTAAGTGTGTGTACAAATTAGGGTCAACTGCTGCATGCACAATTTTGCACAGGCATTTTTGAAAATCAGGCCCTATGCGGCTTACTTAAAGCCACATTATACTGTTAAATCATCAGTGCTCACTGCTCCAGGATCCCCCAACTCTCTTATTTTGTGAAGAATCATATTGTGTGAATCTCTTAGAGTTCTGGTGAATCACGAGCAGATGAGCAGGGGTTTAGTTTTCTTACTAATGGAACCATCTGTCATTCATAGCTTCATATATTTGAAGGCCAAAAGGGACTATTATATCATCTAATCTGACCTCCCGCCTAGCACAGGCGACAGAAATAGAATTTCATCAAATGGTTCATGATCAACCCCAATCATCACAGGGGTGGTGTTGCTTTAAAAATGTATATAAACACAACATATACCAGTGGCCCTAAGAGTCTCCTCTTTCATATGGGAGAGATGTCAGGATGGCAGAATCTGGAAAGGGTGAAGAGCAAAATTCCTAGTCTATGACGTCAACTGTAGACATCAGCACGGAGATCTAATTTACTTGCACAGAACACAGGTTCTGATCCTGCACTATTAAGGTCAATGGGGGCTTTGCCATTGCCTTCAACATGCACAGGACAAACCCTTAGACACTAGGGTGAAGCGTGCTATAGATAACCCTAAGCTAGATAGATAGAACCACTCAGCTTTGCTTCACACTCCTCCAAAACATGCAGGCTACTTATCAACAATTATAATACTTCCGACATAGCACGTTTCATCACTAGATCTCAAAGTGCTTTACAAAGGAAGTCAGTAAGATTACCATCATTTTACAGATGGGCAACTGAACAGATTTGCCCAAGGCCACCCAGCTCTCCTGAGTCCCAGTCCAGGGCTCTCTCCATTAGGCCCCGCCCCCGCCCCGACATACCACTCTCATGCCATTTGAAGAAAAGATAATGCTACTGTTTACTTTCTCACACCGTTTTGTGCTTATGTATTGCAGCACATAGACTATATTGAGTGACCCACAGTTAATGAAGGGGAAGACTGGTATAGCCTTAATTCTTAATTTCACTGTTCTTCAGGGTTTAACTCCCATCCTAAATGTTGCATGAACATCATTTTTGTGGCATAATCTCTTTGATTGTTCTTCTTTTTAACAAGTGTTGTATGTAAATACATATTTTAAAAAATGTAAAAGGCTTTTTATTTACCTGAGAGTCACAGCTTCTTCAGATCTGATACATTTTATTATGTAAATAACCTCCTCATTCAAAATGTAAAACATGCATTTTTTTTTATAGACTCTAATAATTAATCTGACACATTAGAGTCTCTCATATAAACAAGTCCCATCAAAACAAATATTTGGCCTGATTCTGCTTTTTTTCCTCCACTGGTGGAAATTAGGAGTAATCCCACTGGAGTTAACGGTATTATACCAGTGTAAAAATGATGAGAGCCAGAGGGGAAGCAGAGCAAATGGGCAAAATCCTGATTGCTTTAATCACAATTAAATTTAATCCTATGGATTTCAATGGGATTATCTGGGAGTTAAGAGAGCAAAATCTGGCCCATTCGTTACTCCGTAGAGTAAATTCTATGGAGTCTACCCTTTAGGGCAGCTATGGAAAACAGGCGCTGATTTTCAAATACTAACTCAGGCCTTTTAATATTAGGCAAAGTCTCTTATGTTCTGGACTGAAAAATTACGTTTAAAAAAATTAACTCAGTGAATTTCAGTGGGTTTTTATATTCCTTTAACATTAAAAAAAATCCAACCAACCACTCTCTGTTTGTCTGGATATACACGTGCAAAAGTTGCTCTCTGGATGCGACCTTATATACCAAGTTACAGCCTGGAACAATTTTTTACAGCCAAGTTATAAACCTCTGCAAAAACAGGGTTTAGAATAGAAATCTTGATCGACTCATTTTAATGTTTTGAATTATAAAACTACACCTTTTAAAAGACAAGTGTCATTGCCAAACGGTGAAATTACTATACTTTACTTCCACCCACTACATTTCAATTTTAATTTTATGAATATTGCAAATTATAACACTCACATTATAACCTCTAAAGGGGATAATTTATAAAAGCGGTGTCCATCAATTATAAATTTTCCATGACATTAATAAAATGGCAAGAACTAATTATGATGACTTCTGAGATGAAGATGCCTTGGACAAATCATTAATATGTTGAAATGATATTTTTTAAAACAGAGCAGGTTCTAATTATGACTGAAATGAGATTATGAAAATGATCACAGAAAGGACATTAACCTGATGAGTTCCACAGTCTCTGAGTACATGGTGTATGGGGATTTAGCTTCTAATGGATCTCGCTCCATAGCATTCCCGCACTCAATGAAGGAGAGAGCAGCATCAGCATAATTCACTGCTTTGCCGAACTTCTCCAACTGAAATAGGAAGATGAAACTATCAAGATGATGCTTCAGCTTTTATTTCCAGCTAGATAGAGCACAGTGTATACAAAGCAACATTGACATTAAAAATGCATACATTAAAGAATTAAAGCCAGGCCATGTTTTCACCAAGCTGGACAGATAACATAGGGCCAAGTCCTCTGCAAGCGTAAAAGAGTGGAGGTCTGTTGACTTCAATGGAGCTACACCGATTTATCCCAGCTGCGGGTGAGACTCAGTACAGTCTTTAAAAAAATCCCCGTTGCTCCTTTGATATACTAGGGACTAAGTTTGAACGTTAGTATGCAAGAGGTAAGTAACAAATCTATGCCACTTGTCAGGAAAATGTGACATTCCTTTGTGATTGTTGACCCTCCTCCCACTCCAAAATCTCATCACTTATCTTGCAAATGACACCCTGAAATAGTGTTAAAAAAGTAAAAAAAATATAGCACCGCTAAATATTTTATTTTACTAGAATTTTAGTGCAAAAAGGTTTTGAGCCCTGATAATGGTGGTGATTAAACTGACTTAGACATACTGATTCCTTTCTTATGTGTAATGAATATTATATATGACATTTTTATAGTAAGTATTTTATAATAGTATTTAACATTTTCAGTTTCTGATAGGTGGATGTAAAACTTTCACTAATATGGCATTTAATGTAAAAGAATCAATAAAGCTGAAGTCTTCAAAAATGTCTTTGTATGTCTCTATCAAAATATTTTCGATGCACCTGCACACGTTTTCTATTCACAAAATGGCAGCTGCTTATAACAATAGATTAAAGTAGAGCTTTATAAGGGCATATTTTACTCTGCTGCTACCATTTAGTATCTCTCCTCACAAGACACATTCCACACTCTCTATTTTCATGGGGCGCTATCATGTAGATTTTTACCCTATTGTTCTAATTGCACAAAATTCAGCCTGGCAACAAAAGCTTGTTTTGTGTGTGCTTATGTGACAGATGCCCTCTTGGCTGACACAATGGGGAATGAACCAGGGATCTCCAGAGTTAACAGCTTAAGGCTTTGTAGCTGCAGACTGTAACGACTCATATCCTCTGTGGACTGGCACAGAGGGGGACATGTAACGCCTTCACCAGTGGGTTACACTCATTCTATAGTACCCTCTAAACAGTCAAAAGGGAATGCAGACCTCATCTCATTCCTCTCTCTTTTCCACCAATCACTTCCCTTGTTTTACCCAAGGCAAAACTTTGTTTTGGGTGTTTTTTGGAAGCTAGTTTTCTGTACAATACAGAAAATTATTGTAGCTTTAAGCTGACTTAGCAAAGGCGCATCCTCTTAATCAATGGCGATAAAGCCATGGGACCTAATTCTGCTCTCACAAACAGCAGTGTAAATCCAGGGTAATTCCAATGAAGTCAATAACATTTCTCTAGTTTATTGATGGTGCAAAGGAGAGCACAATTAGGCCGATTATCTCCGGCATGTTGTACGCTCTGTGTAGTCATTTGTTCTGATGACAGTGTGCCTAATCATAAATGAGTGGATCTCTTGCCCCTCTTCCAGCCAAAGACGGGTTTACATTGGGCCATTTCGGAATATTTCAAGCACCCTTGCTTTTGCCAGAAGTCCCTTCTCTGTGCAAGCACAGCAGCATCGCTTCCACATCTCGTTAACATTTCCTGACACTTGCAGGGGTCACACACATTATCTTCCCAGGCACAACACCACATCTTTCAATGTGGCGTGCTTCATTGTGTCAGCCCAAAGTAACCAGAAGCAATTGTTTCCATAGGACAACTAAAACCATGGGACCATACGGTAAATGAGTTGCTTGGAGAAATATGTGTGCAACCGCATTTGATGAAAAAATAAAAAAAAGATCTAAGTAGTGGAAAGAAAAGGCAGATACACAGTTCATGGGCATTTGTGGCTGCTAACAACTTATACCACAGCAGCTGGCCTGGCATTCTGATCAGAGCACTGGGGGTGTCAAACTACATGTGACATGAAAGGCCTGCCTGCGGGCAACAACATGATGTGCCATGCCTTTTCATGTTAGTTCTGCTTGAGAACACCCCTAATTCTGCAAGGCATAGTCAAAGGTAAGAAGATGGGAGACAGGTCAACACTGTCTTGAGTGAATCAGGCTGTGGAGAAAAGCGGATTGACATAGCATGTTGAGACCATCATGAGCTTGAGTCTGTAAATATTTGCTAGCATAGAGCAGGCAGGTTTATGCCACAACGATGTGTATTTTCCTTAAAGGTCAATCAGCTGCAGGAGGTGTTGTCAGTCTGCTTCTGTGAGCCTTCCCTGCGTATAGATGTCAGGATTCTGACTCAACATGCTCTACTGAGTCAGTCTTAAGTAATCAGCGTGGGCCACCTTCTGTAAATGGGCATGTCAGGAGGTCTGACTTCTAGCTTAGTGACAATCAGGGGATGTTGCCAAAAACCTGAGCCTGAGTTCTGCAGGAAACACGCTGAACAGCTTCGTGCCCCTGAATCAGGGAGCTGAAATTGGCAGCTTGATCCCTTCTCTCTTTGCCACATACCCCAAAAGCTGCAACATTCCTAAACAATGGGTGCTACATTTTTTTGTTGTTTTTGTTTGCAACCCACAGCCATTTGCAGGCATGAATGATAGATTCTTTGCTGTCAAATAAACTGATTTGCAGGAAAAATATTGTTTTTAAAATAGATAATTAGCCACCCAAAGACTATTAGTTGTCCCAGCATATGATTTGTGGGGGGAAATTTAGAGGCCAGGCTCAATTTTATTTTATAGTGACCTTACTTAAAGAAATAAGAGAGTTCTATATCACTAAGGCTGCGTAAGGGAGCTGCTGCATGGTACCAGCTGCAGCAGACAGGATCAAAATCTCCATTACAATGCAATGGCCGTACTGCAGAGCTGGTCAGATAAAGTTTGATGGAGCCATGGCCCATCAAAATGAGCAGTTTCATCTAAATCAAAATGCTTCACCAAATTGGGTTGATTTCGTGAGAAAACCAGAAAAAATGTTTGCCATTATAAAAATGTCTTTTTTTTCAACTTTTACAGAATGAAACATGTCATTTGAGATGACTTCCTTTTTAAAAAATTGTATCACATTATACATCATGTAATATAATACAGTTATATCATAATGATTCAGTCGAGCCAACGTTAATTTCCGCTTGGAATTTTCCTTCACGGAGAATTCTGAAATTTTCAGTTTTGAAATCCTTCGGAAGACAAAACTTCTTTTCTCTGCACAGCTCTGGTAGGCCACCTTAATAGGAACACTGTGTTAAGAGTTAGGAACAGTGTTCAGACTTGGGTTTGCTATGGTCGGCTTATATGAAGTCTGATCCAAAATCCACTGAGGTCAATAGAAAGACTCTTTTTGGCATCAGTAGTCTTTGGATGAAGCCCACACTGTATAAGTTTACACTGGATGATCCCTTCAGAAACACACAATTTCAGTGCTTGAAAAAAAAGGCAGAAAATGGATGGAAACTTACCAGTGCGTCCGCTTTGTGCTTTAGCTTCTTAGCCTCTTGCATGTAATAGTCTGCATTGTGAAGCCTAAGGAGACAAGTTCATTCGTTCAGGGCTACGTTTTCATACTGTTGGACAAATGGTATCTGAGAAGAATGCTGACCGTTTCTAATAGACAAATATGCCCACTTATTTGTTTAAATTTATTCTGATATTAATACGAAGCTGCTGAATGTAATGATATGCTTAGTGAGCATGTGACTGATGAGCACAAATGGCTAGCTATGGAAAACAGCAGCCCAAAGGGGGCCATTTAATGCGTGCCGAATAGAGGAAAAGGCAGAATAACTCAAACTGATGAACTCTAACAAGTTTCCATTAGAGAAGCTAAAATAAAAAATTAGGGAAGAATTACCCTGGAATTCAACATTTATAATCTGAAAACATTTGTCAAAAAACTCTTAATAAATGATAAAAAATAATTTGTCAAGAGAAAAACTCTGTGTATCATCATGTATTGATGTTGATGCTAAGGGCCCAATTCTGCCTTTACGTCACAGGCACATCTCCCATTATTTTGCCAGTGTGAAGACTGTTGATTCAGACCCCAAGCATATAACTCATATTTAACACAAATGGATTATTAGACATTTAGATAAAATCTTACTCCACATGTTTGGACTGTTTAATACTACATACATGTCATCAAATGTTATTTTAGGTCTTCTTGACTCAGATTTCCCATTGGAGAGTGTAGGCATTGTAGACCAGATGTCTGTTTCTAGATGGCTGGTATCAAGGAGACTGTTTGTTGGTCTATGGCGAGATTCCTCCTCCTACGGAAGAGAATTTTCATTAACTCCTTAAACTTTGACCCAAACACCTTTATGTGTTAAAAACACTGAAACAAAACAAGAAAAAACACATAACTGGCACAGCTTGAGGTTAAAATTCAGATACTTGTTCACATTTTAGGAACCTCACAAATCACCCTGCTTTCCCGTCTACTACAAACCCACTAGATTAATTAAGCACTGTGATTACATATTGCTCACATGCCTGACCTCATTAACACATGCTTTCAGAAAGGTGTAAAGTCAGCACTGATACCACAGAACACTATTCGCTGGAGACCCTTATTAAAAGTGTTGGGAGGGGAAAGAGATTCTGGAGCATTAGCTGATTATAAGCTAGAGATATAACATATGCAGTTAGAGTCGGCAATTGGAATTCATTTGTGAACTCTGTTTATAATCAGATGAACTAAATTACAGATTAACCAATGAACTATGGAAAAGCCCTATAATACATTTTAGTGGGGGAATATTTCAGATACCAACTCAGTGGATAAATCAAGCATGTATCTGACGGATGATGCTGGGATTGAGGGAGGAAACAGCCTGGTGGTTTACATAGCACTGTTTATTTGCTGACATATGCAGTTCATTTTGGCATTGATTTTGGTGGAAGGCATGTGTACTGCTCTGGCAGTTTGAAATAAAGTGACATGATGATATCAGAAAGCAATAGGGACAAGCGAATAAGGTAAAGTGAATTGTCACTTACATTCTAATGCAACTTGAGTGTTTTCATTTTACAATACAAGGTTGGCAACCTTTCATGACATGGGAAATTGTGAAAAATGGGGCCAAACACACCCATTTCTGCAACAGTCAAAAGGCAATGGAAGCAAACAAGAAAATCTTTCATTACGGAGACTCCATAATCCTTTCTAAAATGGTCTTAAAATTAAGCATAAATTACCATTTTTCTCTAAAAGTAGGTATCCAATTGCTGTGAAATTTCATACAGGGTTAATTTTCATGCCCCTTGAATTTTCTAAGCAGTTTTTTTTTGTTTCTTTTCATAGATGTTAAAGAAGAAGCCTTTGAAACTGGTTCCTTTGCAACCCTACTTTTCATTGTTGACCGATATCTATTAAAAACCCCATTGCCTATCTAGACAAAACTTGGCAGAGAGGAGGCCCCTGAGGAGAACTGCTCAAATGGGAAGATTTTTAAAAGAATGTGGAATTTATGGTCATTTTTAGCTGTTATTCTCATAATAGCTCAAGTTTATGGACTGTGCATGCAAACTAACCTGATTGATGGAGGCCAGGTGCACGCAAGCCGGATAGATGGGAGAGTCTGGGTGCACAGAAGTCTGATTGATGGGATGTGGGGGTGATGGACACATACAAGGCTCACTGGTTGATGGGGACCAGGTGCACATAAGTGTGACTGGTTCAGAGGAAGAGGACGAGAGGGGCTGGGCATGAGCAAGCCTGGTTGGTTGATGCTTAGGGAGTGAGTACATGCAAGCCTGACTATTTGATTGAAAAGGGGAGGGAGGGAGAAAGATTGGTGCACACAAGCCTGATTGATGGGGCCCAATGCAGGCAAACCTGATTGATAGTAAGTTCAAAGCTGATTGGGCGTACATAAAACCTTCCCCAGGAGGAGCTATGCTTTTCTGTCAGATTTTATCCTACAGCAGAGCAGGCCTCATGCACAGCTGCTGATGGATAAAAAATATTCTCATGTTGCACTTCTAATGTCCCCACTTCCCCTCCCCTCACCCCTCATTCAATGCCCGCCCCTTATTAAGCATGACAAGAAACCAAGGGAACTCCCACACAAAAGACTTTGCTGTGAAGTGCGAAGCACTGCTACACATAGAACATGCCTGACACAAAAGCAAGGAGATGGGAAGTGAGGCCACCTAGCAGCACAGAACATTTTCTCCTTCACTCACAACCATCCATCCCTTGTCATTTCAGCTACCTTATACCATGGAACGTGAACAGCAACCGCCACTCTACTCTCCATAGGGATGCCACTCCTTCTGCACACGCTCCTTTACTGACCTATCTTCTCCTGCCACAGTCAACCCCTGTGCCAAACCTCAACAACTGCTAGTGTTGGGGGACAGAGTAACCTGGTAGAAGGATATACCCATACAGGCGACAGCAGGGCAGAGTTCAGATTGTGTCGTGTGGTCTGTAGTTTAATGGGAAAGCGCATGCCTGGGGGTGGAGGATGAGACGGTCTGTAAAGTTAGAAACTTAACTTGTTATTGCTTTGCTATTGTGGGTTTGTGGCAGGCATTTAATGGGGGTAACAACCCTCACTACTCCACAACAGAGAGTTTTGTGTATTATGTAGGTATCCCAGTCAGAAAGGTCTTGAGTTGGCAGAAACCAAATCAAAGCAAACAAAGGGAAGGAGGAAAGCAGATGAGGGGAAAAAAAGCAATTCAGGAGGTAGCTTGCGATAGAAATGCAGGTGCTCAGATATTTGGTCCCTGAGTGTGGGACACACAGGCAATTTTTCAGCGGATTTTTATTGGGCGGTCAGTTCAATCTGCAATGCTTAGTTTAGCTACAGTGCTTAATTACCAGCTGAGAATTTGGGGATATTAGTCATAAGAAATATGCTAACACTATAGAAAATTCATCAAAGATTTTTTTTTTCTTTATGTGTGTGGTTAAAACTACACAGGCAGGAGGAGTAATTGCAGATAGTCCACTGCTGTAAATCTAGCCTATAAAGTGGAGGGACCAGGTGTTCTAGTCAGTTACACACAATGTCAAATGGATGCTTAATGCCCATCTAAAAATGGAACTTGCAAGAGAGCTTGTGTACTGCTCTCAAGCGCTCCATGCCTAGCCGCTCTTCAGTGGGGTTACAGAAGGATTTAAACACAGATATTAAAAAAAAGAGAGAATCAAACAGAACAAAGCTTAGTTACTTTTGTTTTATCTTGTTCACTTTCAGCAGCTCCGACCAGTTACTTACACAGATTCCTTTGGGGTTCGAAGAGGATTTGTTCTCATTCTTTCCGAATTTAGAAGAAGAGGAAGCGCTGCCGGTCTGCAAGGAGTTTGTGACGCTGTTCTCTTGGCTGAAGGAGCTGTTGTCACTGCTGTGCCGTCTGTGTGCTGGCTCATCCAGCAGCGGGGATAACGGAGGAGGGAACAACTTCTCTTCTCTTTTCTTAGTCACCTTTTTAACTGAACTCCCGCTGCAGGGACACAGACAAGAAGTGGTTGTGGGACAAGCCTTTAGGTATTTTTAAATTCTCTGCATCACCAAGCACTAGACATTATTTAACTGGAGGCCAGATTCTGTTTTCATATGACTATGAGTAGTGGGAGGCCAGTGAAGGTATAAAAGCTACTCTTGCCTTCTTTGCCTCTTCAGTGACAGCAAAGGCCTTTTGTTTTGGGGGGGGGGACTATTTTGTTTGACTGTATTAATACAGTTGTGGACACTTGAAACACTATACTGAGTCAGTTGTCATCACAGAAGGCATAGGGGCCTGATCCCCCAAACTACTTAAACAGATGCTTAACTTTATACATAGGAGTAGCCCTATTTGAGGTTAAAGGGACTATTCTCATGCGTAAAGATAAACATTTTAAATGCATTGCTGGATTGGGGCCCATATGCCTGCTCTTAGCAAATATCCATCATACAGTACAGCATGTGAATGAAGAAAATGGTTTGTAACAGCTACCAAACAATAACCATAACAATAACATGAAATTATTTCACCTCACGAGTAAAACTGATGTGCCCCACTACAGAAAATGATTCAGAGCAGCTGGCAAAAGCTCTTGAGCGAATACCGGTTAATGAATGAACCTGGTTTAGAAAATAAATATGTTTTTAACGTGAAAGCTGACACAATGCTATGGTTGACTGCCTGTTTTGTATAGAAGAATGGTCACTAGCGTAAAAACTGCAGCTATGTTACCCCCCCAACCGTTTAACATGTTAATTTGGTCATGGATTTTTATTTTAGTTACTGTCCTAGTCCAGTCTATGAAGATTACTTGAATTTTAATCTTTTCTCAGACAACTAACATTGTACTGCAGAGTCATTTACTTTTCATGATTATTGAGTACAATTTTCAATAGCAAATTAAGTTAACAAAAATGTATGTGTCCCCCTTAGTCAATTTCAGTAAGTGTCAGGAATTATAGATTTACAATACCTCAAAGCAGCAAATCAGAGAGGAACAAGCAATGCAAGCTGCCTAATTCCTCAATCTGGTGATATTCAATACCATCCTCCTTATTCCAGCCTGGCTGTGTTCCACAATGTTACCAATTTGAATGATAATTGTGTCTATTTCAATCATTTTCTAATTGTGGCTTTTGTGTCAATTTTAATAATACGAAAGTGTATTAATATTCCTGAAACCTTAGTAGACTATAATCAAACAAAACCCCGATACACGGTATTGTCATTGCCACTCAGAGGCATTTTCAGTACAGTTAATATATGGATAAAATTATCCTGTTGAAAGCTCTTCATTATATGAAGGCTCTTCAGAACAAGGGACCTTCACCAGCACAGCCTGTCTATGGTCTTACAATAGGAAGGTTATGGATACTGACTGCACAGCAGAGGGTTTTACTCAGAAAACAGGTTGGTCAGCTAACTAAGACCAAATGAAAACAGCTGTGTACCAGGCAGTTGGGGAACTGCTAGAGAAGGTTGGGGAAGATTTGCCAGAAAACTTTTCAGAAAGGTCTCATTCAAAGCCTTCTTGGCATCCCTCCGATCTCCAAAGTGCACTGTGGCGCTCATGTGAATTACCACAGTTCTAGGTTATAACAACACTCAGCTACACATTTGTTATCTCATTGTACAGTTGGGAAACCAGACACAGGAAGGCCACACAGTGAGACCAAGTTAGTGGGAGAGCTAGGAGCAGGACACTCACACCTCCTGATTCTTAGACCAGCCTCCTATCCCTTGGACCGTACTGTGAGTGAAGAGATAGACTGGCGGCTCTGGCCTAGCCTGAGACTAGGGGGGAAGGATAGCTCAGTGGTTTGAGCATTGGCCTGTTAAACCCAGGGTTGTGAGTTCAATCCTTGAGGGGGCCACTTAGGGGTCTGGGACAAAAAAATCAGTACTTGGTCCTGCTAGTGAAGGCAGGGGTCTGGACTCAATGACTTTTCAAGGTCCCTTCCAGTTCTAGGAAGTAGGATATCTCCATCCATGTGTGTGCCTGTGCCAATAGGGCACAGGGAGGTAGGTAGGAAATGGAGTCCACTTATGAAAGAAAAGCAAGGGTGGGGTTTGTGATCCTATCCCCACGTTGGAAAGTCCAAGGGGCTCATCTTCTCCCCCCTAAACATTTTGTTGGGGAAAAGAGAGTTGGGTCTGATGGGCCCACTTCAAAAGTTTTTTGCAGAAAGACTGAAGGTCACTTAATCCCCCACTTTAGAACCTAATCCAGCCCCTGCTTTAGGATGTCAAGGTTATTCAGAGCCTCCCTTCATAGTTTCATAATCCAGCTGTTGGAATTCAGGCTGTGTGGAGTCTATCACTATGACCTTTGGAAGGGGGCAATCTTAGGCAGCCACATAACAACCTAACCAGGATTACCCAGTTGCTGCTACTAAAGGGGAAGTTAATGACACCTAGAATAGGCTTAGCGTTGGTGGTTGGGTAGCCTGAAAAGGCAGCAGCTGCCAGGATAACAGCCTAGTCTCTTGGCTAGCGTTCGTATATACTTCAGAGAGCTGGCCTCTGTTTTGGGGGTATTGCCTAAAATTTTGCACCTACACCTCAATTGTTAAGGGCACCTCAGTTACAGGTGCGGCGACTCAGATTTGGCATACAAGTCATTCTGTGGGAGGCGGGGCCTCAACCTAGCCACCCCAAAAATATTCCTGTGTGTGTGTGTATTTATTTTTTATATTTATACATACACACAGGAATATTTTATCTATATCTATATATAAAAATTAAAACAACAAAAGTCCTTTGGCTGTTTCAGCCCCAGATGCAGTTATGCATTTCCTTAGTTGCCCTTTAAATACAAACAGGGTTTCAGGAAAATTAACTTTTGATAGCAATGTTATCCACTTCAGATTCACGATGTTAACAATAACCTCCGTGAAATCAATTGTTACCAGTAGTTAACTGGACTGTCACTTTGCTTTGGGCTGTTAATGAGCTAACAAACTGGTCTTTCATTGCAGTAATCACTAATTTTGAATTAATTTATTGCAATAATCACCTGGACTCAATGATTTAATTTGCTGACATGATTGTCAGTTAAATTATATTGATAATCAAGTGAGAAATGTAAAAATGCATGAAAAAATACAAGCAGAACTGATGGTCTTGTGGCTGCAGGGTTTAATCTTTGTGTCAGAGAAGGCCAATTATCAAGGAATGAGAAGTCTCCCTGTCTGGTTTTTCAGTCTTGTTTATTGTACGGTATGAAGCAAGCCACAAGGGAGTCAGTGTATGAAGGATGAAGAATTTTCATCTACTCTCGAATTTCAAGAGGCCATTCTTTACCCTTACTTTATCCACTCATTGTAGTCTGCTATAGTATCTCTGGCCCATTAGTGAGACAAAGCCATTGTCTATGCAATCACTTGGCTTTACCTTCCTTCCACTCTCCCTGTCCCCAAAGAAATGCTTCACACTGATGGTGTATCTAATCTTCTGCAGGGGGTTAGCAGGGAAAGGTCACTCTCACATTAGGTTGGACCATGTGGCAGCAACTGAATGAAGCTGAAGTCTTTGTCACAGATGTACTAGGGCAGTTTTATTGTGAACAACTCTATAATGAAAGCTGTCGTGACTACCCAAGGGACCAGCAAATATATGTTGCCTAGTACAGGTGCATCTTTAACTAAAGGTCAAACAAACGTATACTGAAAATCTTGGAAATACTCTAAAATGATTGCTTAAGACAGACTCTTGTCTGCTAGATGTTGTGCATGTTTGGGCTGTATGGGCTTAATTTGAAAACCAGGCTCCTGTATCTGCAAATAACTGCTGGTGTCATTACACATGTACAAATGCTGGCAAGTAGTTGTCTAATAACTGGACTGTCCCCACAAATTAGGCAGTTAGACATTAATTGCCATCACCTGCACGTAGAATTAATTATACCTGCAAAATTGCTCTTGCAAGTAAATAACTGTATTAACAAAGATAATAAAATAATAACAAAAATAAAATTGCTAGTACAAAACGGTTGGCTGATCTATTAAATTAAAAAAAAAACTCTGTATGCTTAGTGTCCAAAGCACTCTCTAGAAAACAGATATTTAAGTCAACTTGAGATCCTATACTCTAGGAATACAATACTTAATTTCTGAACCACTAAATACTCTCTCCTCTCTGCTTCTGTTACCCTGTGGACTTAATAAGGAAAGATTGTACAAAAAATGTTATTTGTCTGCCCTAAAATGAAAAATCAAGATGGAGTTAATAAAATTTTCATCAAGTATATATAAAATTAATGCATCCGATCCTCCCTAACCTACAAACTTTACAATTCACAGTAAAAAAAAAAAAAGGTTGTCTCCTCCTACTTTTCAGAAAGATTTAGTATCCGAGGGAATGACCCTAAACCCACAAGTGAACGGAAAGACTCCCAAAGACTCCCTAGTGTAATAAGGAGATTTCATGTTACTAAAAATACATTCGCTAGCACATTATGACATATTAGAAATAATTAAAATTGAACTGTAATTATTAAAATAATTATATATAGTATATCTTGCTTCAAATCTGGGAAAAGGCAAACACTCAGGATTATGTATGAGAATATACAAGCACATGGATACTAATTGTTTATGCAATTACTATGGCTGTATAATGAAAATGGGGTATTTGTGTGTGCAATGGTTATTGGGTTATTGAGAATGCAAACACCCAGTTTACTTGTGCAGTTATGGAAACAGCATGTGCAAATTAGGCATTTAATTGCCAAAACATTGATGCGTGTGGCTTTCTGAAAACCTGTCTTTGTGATATGGTATCGTTGCTTGTTCTGTTGTTTCTGTTCACTGATGGCCAGGTTTAAAGGTAATTAGGCACTTTTGAAAATCCTAGTAGGCACCTATTGCATTGCTAGGGACCTAAATACTTTTAAAAATATAACCCTCTGGATCCTGGTACCTCAGTCGGATCTGTGTGGGTGGATCCCTGTGCCCAATGGGGATCTGCATACATGCAAAGATTAATTCACTCGGACATGATAGTAGGATTGCTATATCACAATGGTTCTCACAATAATTAAATACAGATTATCAAGGCTCTACTGTATTAATATGGGAATAAAATTTGGGGCTTAAGTGACAAGCCTCTCTTTTACTGTTTTGCCACTGCTGCGTTATTTCCCCCCTACCTTTGAATCAGTGACTAGTTTGGACTCATTTTTTGTACTTTATCCCTGATGGAAAATGGAACTTCTCCTGAATGCTTAAAAATAATCTGGGGCTATGGAGAAATTTGTCATTACACATTCAATCCCCTAGTCTTGGGATCAGGGTTGATCTACATTCAGCTGCACATCACTGGGAGTTGCAGACCTGAATTATCAAACAACAGAGGATTTGTTTAAAACGAACTCGGAAGATATTAATAATGAACTCGACGTGATCCAGGCCTCAATCACGTCAGTGGCTAAGGAGTCAAAAAATTTTGGTTCACAATTCACAGCGGGCGAGAGAAAAAGCTAACATATGGAAATAACTATTGATGGACACAATTATATTTTAACCGACAATACCAAAGGCTTGAAAGCTCTAAGGAATCAAATTAATGACCTGGAAAACAAGCTCAAATTAAGAAACATCAGGTTGGGGGTGGATCCCTAGGGCTTATCTGAGACAGGAAAAGAATTTTTTTTAATGGATAATGGAAGTGGTGGGGATGGATAATTTTTGATTCCCTCTGCAATATATCTCAGCTCATTGTATTTTCAGGAATGACAATTGAGAACACCCATCATGATGCTTACTAAATGTGCAACATGTTATGGACCACACCATCACCTGCAAATCATCTGCCTTTTCCAAACTCAACAACATAGAGGACCAGACTCTGATCTAATTTTCAGTGGTGTAAAACTGGACAAAGCGGAGTTACTCTGTAACTAAAGCAGTATAAATAAGATTATAATCTGCTCTGTAGACTTCATAATGGCTTTAAAAGATGCAAATTAAAAAATTAATTTCAGAACTTCTTCATAAATTTAAATATTGCCACTATGATACCTTTTCCCCAAGATCATGTACTTTCTGGGCCTGAATCTTTGCTTGCACCAGTGGAAATCAGAAGTTACACCTCTGAAGCCAATAAAGTGCAAAACTGATAGGCTTTCTCTCTATTTACAGAATGTTAATCCTGTGATTATAATAATATTAAATGTCATTCATGCGGTGCCTGATTGCTGATGCATTATAGCCATTTCAGACAAAATGCAATACTTCAGAGAGATACCAATTATACGGTTATATGTACCCTGCAAAAATAAAGTGCTACTTAAAGTTAAGTACTTTCTACTAGCTTTGTATTGTGTGAGGTTAACATGCCAGGACTCTACTAGGCATTTGGCAGGACTGTTCCATAGTTCAGGTGGAATCATATTTTGAATAAGGACTTTGTTCCATAACTAGAATCAGACAATACTGTAACAAAAACATCATTTTATTTTATATATGTCTATTTATAAAGGGGCAAATCCTGATCCCACTGAGGTTAATGGCAAAACGACTGTCGGTTTCAGTAAAACCAAGATTTGGCCCTCAGAAAACAGATTTATTTTTCAGTAGAAAACTCCCGGTGCTCAGGGTAGGGATAATCAGGGCAGCATGGACCTGGCTGAGAGCACTTCAGTGTCTCGGTGATACTGTGGTTTCCGCAAGCGCAACAAAAGGATAGCTCAAGTTCATTCAGAAAACAAGGATCCCTCTACATGACAGATGGGAGCAATGATACCTAAGCCACTGGGCAACACCCAGGCTTTATCACAGAGTTCCATAACAAATGCTTTTGCAGAGCACAGTTATTAAATCACAGCTCAGTATTAAGAAATACTTACTCTTTAGTGCTGGTTAATCTGTGATTAGGTATTGGAGAAATACATGGTGGAAGTAGGCATGAGGCTGCGGTGTCCTCCAGACGCTGTTTCTTGGTTTCACCAAATGTATCCAAGCTTTCGGACTGCTTGAACAAAACAAAAACAGCTTGAAAAATGCAGCATCTAAGCACAAATTCTCCTTACCATTAAGAGAAAGTCAAGAATCTCAGCATATTTCCTTTGTAGTAGCAGCAGCTAAAATACTGATATGTACAGTAGGTCTACACTTATCCGGTAGTTTGGCGGCAAGCGAATCGACTTTTGGGTTCGACTTATCGCGTCTTGTCTGGATCAGATAAGTCGAACCCGGAAGTGCTCGCCGTCAACTGCGGTACTCCAGCTCGGCGAGAGGAGTACGCGAAGTCGACGGGGGAGCCTGCCTGCCGCGTCTGGACCGAGGTAAGTTCGAACTAAGGTACTTCGAACTTCAGCTACGTTATTCACGTAGCTGAAGTTGCGTACCTTAGTTGGAATTGGGGGGTTAGTGTAGACCTGCCCTTAGAGAAGTGAAAATAACTAAAAAAAAAAGGCCTAAATGTGCTGATCTGTATTGCAAACAGATGACTAAGTTATATAACAGCTAACCCAGCTGGATAATTGTAAAGCAAATGCCTCACTTTACTAGAGTTTGCTTCTGTATTGCATCATAATGAATAAATAATCAAGATCTCAGGACCTGATCCTGCAAAATCTTATTCACATGAATATCTTTTACTCATTAATATACTTGAAGTCAATGAGACAGCTTTCAGGAGTAAGGATTACTCAGATGACTGAGAGGCTGCAGACCTGAGCCCGAAAGTGGTAGTGATTAGCAAGGGGTAGATGGTTCAAAATTTACCTTGACAGATTCCCTGTTGCATGACCTCAGTGCCTGAACTAAGAAGATATAAGTAAAGCTGATTACTGCTCTATCACTGGAACCTTCATACCGTCTCTCAAGCCCATGCGCTTGTGCCTTAAATAAATCTTTTAATAAAATGATTTCGAAACCCAAATCAGTCTCTTCATGCCATGTTTTAAACACGTGCAGCACAAACCCTAACTGACTTGCTTCCTCCTGCGTCACCGTGAGCAGCGATAGTGATGAGCATACAACAACCAAAACGGAAGAGAAAGGGCTATTTTAATACTCAGCTGAGTATTTTTAGTCTAGCGGAACACCCAAGCATCCCAGAGAGTGTACCTTTTCATCATGGCAGTTCCTGATCCAAAGTTTCAGCTACTAGAGGAGATCCCCCCAACTCTTTTAGATAACCCATCATATTCCTTGAGCCCTAGGTTTAGCTACCAGTACTGTAGTCTTCTTCTAGCCAGGATTCTTACTGACTATCACCCCACTGAGTTAGCAATTCTACAAGTTATTAGCGTATTATTCGCATAAACCTCAGCACACATGTGCATGCACACAAAATACACATTCACAAAATGCCTTTCTTTCTGCATAATTTTAATTCATAGGCCAGAGTAAAAGCAGAGATTCAGCTCCTGCAGACCTTACTCGTGAATATTCCCACTTAAGTCAATGGGAGTATTCACAAGAGTAAGGGCTGCACGCCTTTGTCATGCATTAACTCCCTCCTTCTATCATCAGACTACTCTAAATCAGCATTTTAATGCAGTTCAGGAGGCCAATAGAACTGACAGCTGAAGTCACATTCCCAATGATTTATAAAATTTGGGGTATAAAAATCTTAAATGATGTCTTCTCTCTGAGAGACCAGAGCATAACCATTTCAGCTGGAAAATCCCTCTACAAAAATTCATTTATGATATAAAACCTCCCTTTCTTTTCTGAAAGCACATTTTAGTTTGAAGCATACTGTCATATCCCACAAGACAGGATACCCTTGGGCATAAATAACATAAAACACATGATAAAACATAGTCCCTTAAGTAAAAACATATTCTGCGTTTCAGGTAGTTGCAAAAGGGGAGCAGCTAGTTAAGTAAATCTATAAATCACATTTGTTTATATAACAAAATCATATTTTTAAAGTCAGAATTCACCAGTGGCATAAGCCAGCACAACTCCATTGACTTGAAGGAAGCAGTGCCTAAGTCAGTGGTGAATCGGCTTGTAACTCTCCAGACAATAAAAACCTGCCTTCTAAACAGAAGTCACATTTTCTGGGTACACTCAATCCTCAGTAATTTGCACTAGTTCTTGGGAATCCCACTGCAGATTACTGAATACTGCAAATGAATGGGAAAGTGAGCAACCGCAATGGAAAAGCACAAAAGACACATCACCACATATACACTGTTCATTGATTTTGACAGTTAGAGTTTGGTTTTAAATAGTTTATGATGAAAATTCACAATGCACTGGTAAATGTAGTATAGCATCTTTTGTAAATAAACAATCATGCCTTAGTAATCGGATACCTCTCTATAGAACTGTTTCTTCAATTAAATCTTTGCGGAGAGGTTGGGGCAGGTATGAAGAAATGCCGATGATTGAGGTTCAGGGTGACCAGACAGCAAGTGTGAAAAATCGGGACGGGGGTAGGGGATAATAGGAGCCTATATAAGAAAAAGACACAGAAATCGGGATTGTCCCTATAAAATCAGGACATCTGGTCACCCTACTGAGGTTCTATCTGGAACCTACCCAGCTGACACACGGAAATGAAGTGGTTTCCCTTGGACTATATAAATTACTTACCTTGTGCTTCCTTTTGGATTTTGTGGCGGGCTTTTCAGCGGCTGCGGTGGGGGACTCTCGAGATTGTCGCCTGTGTTTCACATTTGCCTCTCGCGGTTCAGTTTTCACACTCACTGTCTCACCAGGGTCTTGTCCGGGTATTCTAGAGAGTAAACTAAGATCTATTTTCACCCAAAGGGATTTGAGTTCTTCAAATTCCCTCAGTGGGGACAGAAGTTCATTTTGCACAATTGGGATCGGTGAAAAGAGTTGTTCCTCTAAATCATTGCTGGTCTGGTCTATTGATGTGTTGCTGCTGTTGCTAGTTAAACTACTTACACTGAGGATGTTACTACTGGAGTCTTTTACTTTGAGGCCATTGGCAGGCCCACTGAAAGCTGGTAATATTTTAGCCTGCAGGCTCTCTTCCTGGTCTGTGTTTGAATCAGAAGTAGACGAATCGGTTTCAATAAATTCACGGGATTTAGGGACAGTTTTGCTAGGGCCTCTGTACTTTTTCTTCTCAGAAGCAAGTCCCGTGCTAGTCCGTGGTTCTTTTCTTGGAGCTGTCTTTCCAGCTGTTGCTTTTGTGCGAACCTTTGGCTGCTCTGGTGGTTCCTGTGTATCTTTTTCTTTGGGAGTGTTGCTGGTATTATTTGGTTTGGGCCAGTTATACTCTTCTACACTGGAAGTCCTTTCTACCTTTTTGGGTTGCTTTTTCCCAGGAGTCCTTTGTGAAGTTGGCTCATTATAAGCTGGTGACTTCTGCTTGGAGCTTTTCGCCTCTGGAGTTTTCTGGGCAACTCGTGGTTTGGCTTTCTCCCGGATGGGACTAAGGACGGCCCTGTCTTTGGAATCGGTCTGGGGCAGACTGTTATTAAGCTTCCCTTTGTTTTGTCCTTCAGTCTGTTGGCTGCTCTGAGACTGAGAACTGTTCTCACTGTGAGTCTCATTTTGGTTGTTGATAATGGTCTTGTTATGGGGATTCACTTTATTTAGCCATTTATCCAGCTGCCACTTGTTTGTTGAAGGAGGTTCAGGCTGCAGATCGGAGAACGATAAGAAACAAATCTTAGAGAAGCAATGCATTTTAGTTTAAACCACAATTACATTTTTAACACAGCCTTTTATTTCAGTCAACCAGCGGTTATTGCTACTTTTACTATAGTATTTATGGTTAATTAGGCTTCCTTATCTAGTTTCCAATGTGGCCCTGGAGAAATTTAATATAACGAAAAAGTTAAGCAGGTCCCTGAAGATGTATTTTTTGTCATGGTGCCTTTCCTTAGTCCCAGACAAATACTGTGCCAATAAAATCTTCTAAATATTTCTCTGAAGTAACTGAAATGTGGGCCAGAAGGTTTTCCCCAAAGCTAAAATGAGTTTGTGGATCATGTGTTTGATAGCACAAAGGGAGAAGAAAGCAAATAACAGTAAACAGAATAGAACTTCTATGTTTTCTGAAGGATAAAAGGATTTCGCTTTCAGTGACAAGGCTTTTTCCTGAGAGTGTGCTGGGAGAAGGGGCTTGAATTCATAGCTTTACCTCCGGAGTTGCGCTGCGTGACTCTTCGTTACACTCACTGTCACTGGAGCTGCTTTCGCTGTCGGAATCGGACTCGGAGCTGCTCTCGGACTCACTTGAGCTCCCAGAGCCTCCGCTGGAATGTGCTAAAACTGCACCGTGTGCTGTCTGCAAAGGAAGGCCACTGTGGGGAAAGACAGACATTCAGTTGAATATGCTATTTGACCAATTTTTATTTTAAAAGTCTAACCTAGGAAAATTGATGGTGATGACCCTGGTCTTATTGTCCGTACTCTGCCACAATTCCCATTCACTTCATTTTGACTCCACAGAGTCTCAAATGGGAATTTTGCTCAGTAAGGACTGAAAGATCCAGCCACCATTTGTAAATACTTTGGGTTTATGCGTCACGGGACACATTTATGATGCTGTTAATAATAAATAATAATAATAACAACAATCCAATGAGAAACAGCTTAGTGCCGGAGCTTATTAGTGTGAGGGTTGCAAAAACTAACGCTCATACTTAAATAATTTACAAATGGAAAAAATGGTCTCTTCATTTTCATTTTCATTCATAATTGATGTCCAAATGAGAGACATTAGGCAACTAATATTGGACATAACGCTTCATTTTAAATGAACACTTTTTAGTGTTTTACACCGTAGGATACAAAAGCTACATATGTATGACAACTCTCCAGAGGTTCCACGGAGTCTTTATTTGTAGCTGGTTTTTCCACCCATGCTTGTGATAGTGCACTAAGGACATGGAGCTCCTGTTGGAAATGAACATTCCTAGAGCACTTACTTTTCAGCACTGCCCCACTCCCCTTCCCATTTATGAAAAGGCTCTCTGCTATCATCTTTTTCCGCATTTATTTTAACACCAACGGGTGTAAAGGAACCCTGTTTTTATTATTATGGAAGTTTGCCAATCAGAGTCTTTAAAAACTCATTTTTAATTTTCAGATTGTTGTCAGAGAGATAACCATAAGATTTTTATGTCTGTTCAACTGATCTATACTGCAACTGATTGATTTTAAATTTGTGAAGCTGACAAAGCAAAGTGTTTGAAAACTGACACAGTTTGCTAGTCCTCCTTTATGGATACTCAATACTTCACCTTAATATATCAGATGATGTGTGAGTCCTATACAGAAACATCTTTGCAAGCCTAGGAGTTTTCTGTGAGTGATAATCCTTATTTTACCCTCTCTTAACTTTCTATTCTCCGTTTTTCCAAGGACTCCAGCCACGTATGGAAGTGCTCTCCCTGAACCCAATCAAACCAGTTCAACGTAGGTGAGTACACGAGGAACCCTCACAAGAAGGATGCAGTAAACAATGGACTTGGACTGGTGAGGGCCATAAAAATTCTGTGTCTGATTCCATTCCACTATAGTCGGTGGAAATGTTGCCCCTGACTTCAGTGGCAGTCATATCTACCCCTTAATTCTTCCCTCTTTCTAACTTACTTTCTCTTTCCACCCATGTACTTAGCTGTTTGTACACCCAATACCTCAGCCCATGGCTGGGAACGTAATTATCTCTCTAAGCACTGCAATGCCCGCCCCTCCTCTCACCACTAGTGAGAGTGGAAAAGTCTTCTCACAACATGCTCTCCCATCCTTAAAGAGATTCCTCTTCTAATCTAAATGTTAACGATTACATCTCAAGTGAACTATGCAGATGAAAAGGGCCCTGCTTGGACAGGAAAGAAAAAACATTTCAAAAGAAGTTGTAACTCGCAAGTTTCAAGTATGCTAGCAACCTGGCTAATTTAATGATGCTTGTAATAAACCAACATGTATGCGCACCATTGCCCTCTGTTGGATGGAATCCGAACTGTCCAGATTTTCATTATAGTTTCTCTTTTAATAGCTAGTGCAGATTCATCTTTGACTCTAGAAATAAGAGACTGATGCTTTTTGGAACTGAAGGGTCTAATCATCTATCCCTGACATAGCTGTTAAGGCTTGAGGAGCCACAGTTTCCAGTGTAGCAGAAACCATCAAATTCCTAAGTGATCACGAACTTATCACAATATTAACAAATTGTTTCTTACTTGTCACTGACCCAGGTATGTGCACCAAACTATGCTCACTTTGGCCCTTATTTGGGAAAGCATCCCTAGTCAGGAAAGGTGCTTATTCCTATTGAAGTCAAGGTTACTTAAGCCCATGCTTATAGTAAAGAACACGCTAAAGTACTTTGCTGAATTGAGGCCTAAGAATATGGAGGTTCCAAAAATGCAGGATGAAAGTCTGATCCGGTATCCGTCCTGCCATTTTAATAGTTTTGTTATATTTACAAATGTGTCTCATGTCCACTGACAAAACATCTGGGTGCTTTGTGGTTCATTATGAAACAAACTATCCACTTGGGTAGCGACAGACCCTTAACTTAGTTGCTCATTAAACGCACAAAAGTATTTTTAAAAAACCAAACCAAACTAAACCAAACCCGGGGAAACTTCATTCCAATAAATTAATAGTAGAACCGGTCAAAAAAAAAAGACTATCAAATGAACATTTTTGCCCACCAGAAAAGAAAAATGGATTAACCAACATCAAAATTTTAGGAATATGGTGATTTTGACCATTTAGTTAATGATTTTTTGGGGGCATTACTGAATTTAAAATGAAATTAGACATTTTGTGCTTCATGTCAAGTTTTGTAAACCAAAAAATTCCAGTTTTCCTTTTCAGTTTTGGGATTTTGTTTGAGGGAGGGGGATGTTTCCTCTTATTTTTCCTCTTTTTACCTTTTTCTGCCTTTTTCAGAAAGAATAGTAATGTGACAAAAATTCATTTTTCACATTTTCCCCCTGCTTTCTAACTAGTGAAAGACAGAAAACAGTAAGAAAGTGTTGAAATATGAGGAAAAACCTGCTTTCCAACTAGAAAAAGGGGGAAACAGTAAAAATGGCTGACAACTAGGTTTTTCCCATCTCATCATATTTTCTACCTTCCCCCCTGCTTTCCAGTGGAAAAGAGGTAAGAAAAAGGGAGAGAAAAGGGAACAAATCCATGAAAATCCAAAATCAAACTGGAAAACCAAAAATTTTCAGTCTCCAAAAATGAAAATAAACCACAAAATGTTGACACATCAATGTGATAATAAATACTTTCATCTGAAAATGTCAAAATGTGTTGGATTGACATTTCTGAAATGAAAACATTTTTGGAACTTTTTGTTTTGTGAAAAGTTTCAGTATTTCAACTTTTCATCCTTATTCAGGATGGAAACAAATGTTGAAACCTCACAAATTTCTTACCTGCTGGTATGATTAGCCAGCTATATTTACGACAGTGGTTCTCAAACTGGCCGCGGTTCACCGCTCCAGGCCAATGGGGGCTGTGGGAAGCAGCGCGGGACAAGGGATTTGCTGGCCGCCACTTCCCGCAGCCCCCATTGGCCTGGAGCGGCGAACTGCGGCCAGTGGGAGCCGCGATCGGCCGAACCTGCGGACCCAGCAGGTAAACAAACTGGCGCGGCCTGCCGGAGGCTTTCCCTACGCAAGCGGCAGCCCCAGTTTGAGAACCACTGATTTACAAGGAAATATGCAAGCTTTATGTGGTGCTCTTTGTGTTCCCAAATGACACAGAGCAAATGAAATAATAATAATAATACCTTGCTTTTATTTAGTGTTTTTCCTCAGTAGAGATCAAAGTGCACTACCAAGGAGATAAGCACCATTATCCCCATTTTACAGATGGGGAAACGGAGGCATAGGGAGGTGACGTGACTTGCCCAAGGCCAATCAGCAGGTCAATGGCCAAACCAGAAATATAATCCATGTCTCCCGAGTCTCAGGTCTGTGCTCTACACCTTAGAAATGCTCTGTTGATGGCAGTGGAAAGTTCACTCTATATTATATCTGATGTAATGGATAAATACTCCTACAATGGATCAAAATGGGAGAGGCTGGTCTCTCAGTAGTCAGATCCCAGATCATTCGGGCCTTTAGACATAACCTATACTGTGAAGTGTATTTGGAAGTGAATAGGTACTGTAGCCAGTATGTGCACATCTAAAACATGTAGGTGAGGTCTGTAACTGACAAAGAGCTCAAAGGGCAAGAACAAAACCATGGAAATAGATGTCAGACCCAACCTGGCCTTATTTTCTTTCTTGTTGCTCACCATTCCCAGAGAAGTTCTTATGGGTGAAACATTACTGAATAACATAGCTGAACAAGCTTGCAGGAGGAACCGGACAGACTCAAAATGTTTTTTTTACAAAACAACAATGAGGTCATATTTCTCTTTAATCGAGGCTAATAAAATTATGCCTTAGCTACATCAGGCAGTTTGATGCTGCAGACATCATTACCAAACTAGATTTTTTAAAGTAAACGTATTCACTTTTCATCATGTAGTTTGCATTTAAGAGTAACCCTGTTTATATGCTTGGCCACACAATCAGATAAGACCTGAAATGCCTTTCCTAACATCTCACAAAGCTAAAGATAAAGAACATCTTGCATATAGCTCTATGCACAATCAACTTCTAATAATGCTGTTCAGCAGAATAGAAGAATGTTTACAGACCTTTCACACACAAGTGAATGGGAAAAAAACCCTTCATTTCCAAGGGGGAGATGAGTTTAATGGAGAGATTATAGTTCCTTTTAAAAAAAATAAAAATAAAAATCTGCCTTTCCGTGAAAAAATATTGGTTGATTTGAACTCTCCCCTGAGGCCACTTTTGGCTCTAAGCCTAGAAAGTGGTTTTCTATAAAGATGACGGGGCTGATCCTGAAAACATTGACTCAAGGGAGTAGCGCTTACTTGAGTGGGACTGACTCACATGAGTATGGACTGAACAAATTGAGGTTTGCATCTGTAAGAGAAATGCAAAGCAAGCTTTGCTGTGTTGCTAGGTTCCAGCCTAGGAATGCCAGCCCGGATGAGGTTTGAAACTGATTTAAAGCATTTTATCAACAGGAAGCAAGCCCTCAGAGTGACTAGAGGGGGCAGAAAGCTTTGGTATTTGGGCCGCTGAGCTGTTATTTTCCAGTAGGCGCCGAGTGTTCCCTCTGTCTCTGAATATTTACCAACTCCGTTTCTGTCTCATTGGAACCAAAAATAAAAAATGATGCTGCTGCACAAAAGAATGAAACACGGTCTGGGCAAAGAGCGTGCAAATGAAAGACAGTCAATTAGACAATCACAATTGTTTGTGATTGTAGGCCCCAGGGACCTACTATGCAGACACAGAGTGAGAGACAGTCCTTGCCCCAAAGAGCTTGCAATGTGACCAGACAAAGCAAATACTGGAAGTATCATACATCTCTGGCCTTGGAACTGAACCATGCTCTCCGAAGACCCAGTTAAGTGCCTCTCAAGTTAGCAGGACAAAGTGCTTGGTCCTATTTTTCAGTTTATTCTTCCTTTATAGGGTGACCAGACAGCAAATGTGAAAAATCAGGACAGGGGGTGGGGGTAATAGGAGCCTATATAAGAAAAAGACCCCAAAATTGGGACTGTCCCTATAAAACTGGGACATCTGGTCACCCTATTCCTTTACCACATGCTCCTATCCCAGTACTCTGCACTCTAGCTCCACCCTGCAGGGAAGCAGATTGTGAACTGCGTGCACTGTGACAAGTGACTGTAGCAGTGGGTTTACTGTGAAGAAACAGACACAGAGGGCACCGTACTGAGAGAGGCTCTTTATGACAGCAGAGGCAGCGCTATAGGTATATGCTCCTAGCCATCGCTACTTACACATTGCAGACTGGATTCCCTACCTATTCATTCACCCCAGTGTAAGTGAGACTAATGCCATTGGAGTTACACCCACAGTGTAGTTGACAGCAGGATCAACCCCTCTGACTCCATCCTCTGGCACAGACCATCATGGATACATCTGTGGTTGCCTACCAGAGCAGCTGGCAAGCATGGGGTCAATGGATGAAGCACACAGAAAGGGACTCTGGAATCAGGTAGGAGGGAAGCTGCTCTTTGTTGTTGGCCTCCAGCAGTTTTCATCCATTCGTCCCCCCTCCCCCAGCCCCATGATCTAGTTTTCTCTTTGTTGGTGCATGTGGGGAAACTCCCTGCCACAAATTCACCACAAATGTTTACAGTGTTTGAGTGTATGACACCTCGTGTGTAACTTGATACTCAGCATTGTCGTAGTGGGCACAAAGTACCTGATAGAAAAGGCCCTATGGAGCAAACCAGGCACCAGCATCTAGAAGTGGGTTACTGGACCAGTTGATCTCAAGGCAGAGAGTTGCTGAACTGTCTTGAATGCAAGTCGCAGCTGTGCAGCTATCTTAAGACTAGGCCTTAAAATCCACTGCTGAGGTTTCAGTCTTGGTGCTACGGCAAAATTATCCAAAACACCAACAGTATTTCTCTGCAATTTGCTGCCATGGGTGATCTGCTTAAATTTTAAAATTCCCACTTCCACTTCATCTGTTCTCAAAAGTCACCGATTCATTTTCCAAACACCCATTGAAGCAGCTGTGGAGTTATCATGTGCATGGCTTACTATTCTGCATGAAAAACGAAGGACTAATGTGCAATTTAAGCATTCTTTTTTCACCAAGACTGTTATTATATTATTTTCAACACATCATTTACTCTAATATTTTAATAAATGGCTTTCAAGACTAAACCTGGTAGTTACAACAAGATAATGTCTGATTCTAAAAATCATTAACCTCTAATATGTGAAATAATCAACTTATAGTGTGTAAATATATATATCTTTTAAAAAAGCAATTGTGTAACTTCACACGACTGCACTGAAACTCCTCAAAGGACAAAAATGAGCAACAATGTCTAAGACATCTGCCTACATTTTTCACCTATCAGATTTAGCTTCATTAACTGCTGTGAAGAGAATTTAGCTAATTGACTATGGATTCAACAATGGGTTTATTCACCAAAAGTCTTTTTTTTTAAGGAATCCCAGAGGAGTGATAAACTGTCCACTTGTTCAATCACACCCTGTGAAATCAAAATGTAAATATCTGAGAAAACAGATTGCTGCTGGAAGTGGCAAAATGTATATGGGACTTGACTGGGAGTCAGTGGTACATCAGGGCCCACAATGCATTTTCACAAGGAGCATTGGTCTCTGAAGAGACCTAATTGTTGGCAAAGTTGAATGAAAAGAATTAGGTAAGGATAGATGTTTGTATAGAAAAGAAGACTGTAGATGTGAGAGAAAGGCTGGTCTTATGGTTCAAGGCCATGGACTGGAGTCAGAGAATCTCCCTTCAGTTCCCCCTCCAAAAATGGGGATTATAATACTTCTCCTACCCTTTGTCTGACTTTGTCTAGTTAGACCAGTGGTGGCTAACTTGCGGCCCATGGACCACACAAGGCCCATCTGGGTAATCTGCTGGTGGGCCACCAGACAGTTTGTTTACATTTGCCCGGCCACCCGCAGCTCCCACTGGCCGCGGTTTGCCGTTCCCAGCCAATGGGAGCTGTGGGAAGCAGCGGCCAGCACGTCCCTGCAGCCCACGCTGCTTCCCACAGCTCCCATTGGCTGGGAACGGCAAACCGCAGCCAGTGGGAGCTGCGGGTGGCCGGGCAAATGTAAAAGAACTGTCTGGCGGCCCACCAGCAGATTACCCTGTTGGGTCACATGTGGCCCATGGGCCACAGGTTGTCCATCACCGATTTAGACCATAAGCTCTTGGGGGCAAGAACAACCTCTTGCTATGTTTATGGGTCCCAATCCTGGTTGAGGCCTTTGGGCACTAGCATAATACAGTAATAATAGGCCAGATTATGATCCCCTTACTCATACTGAGGACTGCCATAACTCTTTAAGCACTTCCCATTTACTCTAGTTCATTCTAGTGGGAGCGATTGAGAAGTGAACTACTAACCAGGGTAAGAGTTTCAGAATCTTCACCCAAAAAGTCTATCTGTACAGAATAATCGCACAAATCTCAGAGACTTTAACAGATGTTACTGGTGTGGCTGAATTCTGTGCAAATGTTTAAGAAAAAGTTTCTTTGGATATTTCAGTAGATAATACAGAGACACCTTGCTGATTAATATTTAGTGCCAGAATTTAATACTATAACTGTTCAATAATGAAGTTTTATTTCATTTCTATTCCTGCCCCATTATCAGAAAGTAATAAGCTTTTCTAATTTGAAAGGGAGCCGTCATGGTTTTTATAATGAATTGCTCATGTCTATATCTCCGAACTTAGATATGGCAGCCGCGAGATTTTTTTTTTTTAAAGGAAGGATCACTCTGAATGATTTGTTCACTGCCTTCTCATTGGTTAGTATTAAATTATTTATTGCCTAGCTGGCTGGACTCAAATCTAAACTTTCAAAGATCAGGCTGACACAGGAATTGAAACCTGTTTCAAGCCCCTTTTAAAGTATTAATCAGTACCTAGCCCCAGTGAAATGAAATAAGGTGTGGAAATTGTTGCTTTAGCTAACACTAGTGCATAAGAAGACATCATTTATGACGGCTCTGTCAAGCCAAAAAACATGAAGAAGGAAGGCATCTATAATATGCTATTCAGGGTGTGGCAGCTGATCTGCTTGGATCAATCCTGAACACTGTCATGCAAATATGAGTTCTGATTTATTTTGAGGAGGAAGGTAATTTACAATATGTGGAATGTAAAAAGTCACATTCTCATTTTATTGTGTTCAAAAGCAACTGTTTTAATCAAAGACTGTTTATAACAAGGCTGATAGAGTTACCGAAACAGATTTTTTTTTATTCATATACATACAGCCCTTTTGTACTTTCAGCTTTTAAGACCATAAAAAAGGATAGTAAAGATGAAAGAAGTAAAAAGAATGACAGAACTAACTCCTGTGAGCCACAATCTATGTCAAAGCAGAACTAAAGTGATTGACAGCTTGCATTAGTAATGAATAGAGCAGGGAAAAGCTGCCAAGAATCCATAACAAGGTTAAGCCTTCCAATAAAGAATTACATTAGCCACAAATCCTAGGTGGAACTGTGTGTATACATTTGCAATGTGACTTTAACCACAGTACTGCTACTACTGCCAACTCTTATCCAGACCTTACTGCTAGTTTTAGTTTTGGTCTGTGATGAGTTCTGGCTCTTAATCATACCTATATGAAAAGTACAGATACCACACTGGGAAAATACAAACAAACAGAAGAAGAAAGTGAATTTTAATATCACAGTCCTAATGGTAACCATAAAAGAGTTTTGAATTACTGGATTCAGAACAGCTCCCCCTCTCCTTCCAAAGTGTTCTTACACATACTTGACATATGTAAGGGAATTCTGCATCCCATATCCTTGATTTGTGCATGCAACTCCCACTAACCTCAGGGCTGGGAAGCTATTTTGAAAGCGTGATATGATCCTGAGAATACAATACCATACAATCTTCTTAATATTCAAAATCCTTGAATTCACGTGTCACTATAATTCATAATTTAAAGTGAATATACAGTGTCAGCAGGGGTTTAATGCGGCACTTATTATACCAAAGAATCCAAGCATGTTTGTGAGAAAATACCTTCATTTCCCCTTTTGGGGTGGACACATAATGGCAAAGTTTAATTCTACTTCTGTCGCATATGGCCTGGAACTTGGGTGCATAACACTGAAAATCAGCTAAATTGTCCATGCATGCATGTATAGGAGCAGCTTCAGATTTCACATGATGCATTTTAATACAGTTAAATATATTTGGGAATGGAACTGAGCTTCTAGGACCCGATGTTAACAGAACTGGGAGCCAAGTGTCTATTCTGCCTTAGTGCCAAGGAAATACTATTGGAATAATTCTGTATTTGTTGACTGCATTGTGGATTATGATTTTCAATCACTTTAAGAAGGCAAAAATCCAAAATACACAATGACAACTATGTAGACAATATGTAGAGCTGGTCAACATTTTTGACTGAAAAATGTTCCCATTGGAAAATATGTTTTCAACAAAATTTTCCTTAAAAACAGCAATTTTGATTAAACAAACACCAAAACTCTGTTTGAATCAACATTTTGAAACAAACCAAAACCTTTTGTTTTGATTTGACTTGAAATGCAGTTTTCATTTCAGTTTTCCATTTTCAGGTTTTGAATTTTTAGGTTTTTTTCCTCTCTGAATTCTCTCTCTTTTTTGTTTTCCCGAAGGCGGGAAAAGGTTAAAAAAAGTGTGCAAAAATCGGGGGGAAATACTTTTCACACCCACAGGCAGAGTGTGTGAGAAAGTTGGATGTTTTGGCAATGGAATGTACACTATAGAACACTTCCAATATTTAAACCATTTTTTAAATCAGAAATTTTATAAAGCTAGAGAGTGAGGTGCTGATTTCTGCACTGCCTTGCACCACATATGGTCACACACACTACATAGATCCTCTGTCCTTTGCAGTGGCCTCTTTGTACTGTTCTGGTGGTACATAACTTCAGAAGCCTACTGCAGATTTACTCGCCATGGGGGAATCTCTGGGTGGCATACAGCCAATATAGCCATTCCTGTGCCACTGTTTAGAAAAGCCCTGAGACTTCTATAAGTTGTGCAGTGACCAAAATGGACCCTTGCTATTCTCAGGATGGCGAAGGGGGAGGGCGTTATAAACCTGGCCACAATGATGGATTGAGCCCTTAGCAAAGTAGGTGTAAAACACAACCAAAATCAGAATCTTCCACACACTTGTAACAGTGGTAGAGTTCTGAACCCATTATGCACAGATGTAAATGACTATACAAGGTGCTAAGCAGTGGAAGATCAGAGGCTGAATGTAACTGTACAGTGTTGCTAGCAGTTGTATATTAAAGCAATTAAGGCATAAATAATGCCATACCTCCCTCAACATGACATTATTATTATGCTGCCCTTGTGGGGAAAGGTGGTCTTGTGGTTATGCATTGGCCAGGGATTTAAAATCTTGGGTTGAATTCCTGGTTCTCCTACAGACTTCCTGTGTGACCTTGGGCAAAATATTTCTGCTCTTTGTTCTTCAGTTCCCCATTTGTGAAATGGGGAGGACAGGCCTCTCTTTGTTCATAGGGGACTTATGTGGTGATAGTAAATACATTTATGATTGTCAAGCACATAAATATTATTGATAACAGGGGCCACAGAAGTACAAAGAAATGAATGAAAACACATTAGCCCTTAACTTCACTGGTACTGCTGTTAATTATATATAAGAAGTCACCAATAGCAATAATGAGCAATCATTCTGAAATACGGTTTTCTTTTTTGAAAAAGAAAACAGTATTTCTATGCAAATTATGAATTTGTGGGATACATTCAGACCTCTTTTCAGATGCAGGGACACACGCTATATTTCTGGACATGTGAATTAGGTCTCTCAACACGGAGAAATCTGTCTAGTGAAATATTAATTTAAGCAAATGTTGAAACAAAGGAGTCCTCCTGATAAATTAAAACTGGAGTGAAAAATTCCAACTGGAGTGAAAAAAATAAATGTTCTCTATATTTCATATTAACCTCTAATCAGTCTGAAATCTGTTTTTTGCCTAATATGAGCTACTTTTATGGCTGATGATTTTTTTTTCATTTGCGTAATAAATCACTAGATTGATTAAAAAAAAGTATTCAAACTATTTTGAATTAAAGATCATCTTGAAGGACGTGACACTAAAAACAGAGCTAAATCTTTTGGCTGCATCCATTGCTAATTATGACATCCATACACATTATGAACAAGAGGATGTTTCCTCCAATGATAAATAGACCTGAATATCCTTCCCAACATTCACTATAAATCACAAAAGACTATTAATAAGCAGTCAGAAAAAATGACAGTTATTACAAGAATCTGCTCCCATACTTTGCCTAATACTATCAGTGTCATGTTTAAATCTGACATCTTAAATCTTCTACATGAAAACCCTTTAAGTCAAAAGGCTCAGCTATTTTAAACAGAATTTTCTAGGCCTGTTATTTTGAATGACAGCAAAGGAAATACAGGATCTTTAATCCTGTAACTTTATCTGACTGAAAATCTTGCCTGCCAGCTAATATTTGCCATTCCCATCAACACCAAATTAACGGCCGGATCTTGCAAGATAAAGAGTGGCCATCCCTACTGAAAGGTGGCGAGCACCCTCATGCGCCATTGATTTCACTAGGAGCTGAGGATGCCAAGTACCTTGTGTGACTGAGCCCCGAAGGTAGTCATGGGAAAGTGATACAAGTAAAAGGATCACATTCCCATAGGCACACTGGGAACCGACTTGAACCTAATCCCAACTCACCTTTGATTTAAGAGGCAAAAACTAATTGTGGTTGCCAGGAGTAAAACAGTCTTAACACAGGAGGCCTTATAAAAGTGTTACTGTAATACACTGTACTAACCATGACACTGTGTGCATTTTTAATCCAGATTGAAAGAAACAGGAATGCCAGTCCTCTGGTATGAATAAAAACAGAGCCAGTTAAAATCTGCCCAGAATAGAACGGAAAGCAAACATACAAATTCCCCAAAGAGCCAATCAGGAGACAGAGAAAGTCCATTGCTCTGTAAATCTGAAGACAGAGTGGGTTTTGACATTAGGATGCTGACAGACTTCGAAAATATACATTGCCCAATGAGTTTATATAAAACAAAATACCTGGATCAGCCTATAGGGTTAGCTAAATTATATCTTCATTGACCCTGGTCATTATAACCAGTGGTTAATCTGTTTTCCTTCTGAATTCTGACATTCTTTCCTCACAAGTGAATGTATCTAAATCACTCATGTATTTATTCCTCAAACTAATAAGTGGCTATTGCATCAATAATGAACGTTCGAATGCATGGAGATGGGCAAACCCTGCAGAGACCTAGACCGCCCAAGGAGATGGAAGAAAATAAGCAAGGTCAATTCTCTCTCAAACTTCTTATTGTTTTTAATTTGACAACCATGCCTTTAGTAAGGTGCAAATGTGCTTTTTACACATCTGCCCAGGCAGCTTCAATCTCTGATATGGTGTAGCATGGTGGTTAACTGCCTGTTGTCTGAGACTTGGGAGTTCTCTTGCTTGTAAATGACGAAAGTCAGAGATGGTGTATGGCTCCGACAGCAGAGAAATTGGGAAAAAGTAAACAATTATTTATTTTCTGTATTAATTTATAGACTGTCCGTCTCACAATCTGAACCGCAATCTGAACTGTATTGCAGATGCCACAGAGAATGAAACAAAATTAGCCCAAGCTTAGATTCAATGCTCAAAAGCTGGCTAAAGAAAATCAAAGCTTCCACAAAAATGGAAGGCAGAGCAAAACAATCAAAGGTGGGCTAACCTTAATAGAACAGTCCTGCACCAAGCTGCTATGACAACCCGAGGGGAATTCTGATGGAAGGAGATCAGGAGATTGGGTCTCAAAACTAAGAAGTCTCTGCCCTAGATGTCAGACCTCAGTTGTTTTGCAGGGTGTAAGCAGACCGGGGGGAGGCAGGACACAGGGGCATGTACATGCACACACACCCCAACAAGATTACTCTGTGTATCACAAGGACTTGTTCTGCAGAGTTTTTAAGCTCTGTAACTGTCATTGAGGATCTGAGAAGCAATACATAGTTCTTCATACCCTTGGAACAAGTTATCATGACCTCGTACATCCAGTCTGTTATTTCCTTCTTTATTTTTAAAAATGAAACAATCCTCAGATGATATATCCCATATAAATCAGTCACTCAAAGGAAGCGTAGAGAAAATGTGAGGCTCACAGCCTTCATTTGGTGCAGAGAGAAGAGCATTAGTGCAGAGTGCTGTTCATCACTTACATTTTCCCAGGCTGAAGTGCAATGTTGGCATAGAAAGTGGTTCCTTGCACCAGCATACTGGCAAGGGGAGTTTCACATGGCAGAGTTCTGAAGCTGAAAGTTTTACAGATAGTTTTGAAGATGAAAGGAGTTTTTTTTTTGAAACCTGGAATTGTAAATCAGGATTTATCATGTAGATTACAGATGGACTCCAGAGCACCCATTCGGATCCAGGTTTTGAACAACACATGGTGCAGATCAGGGTTTAGACCCATCCTGAATATAAATTTAAAATAAATGCAATCCATGGAAATACCATACATATTATAAGGTGATGGCAACTGTTTTCCTCCACATACAATGCAGTGTGTTTTGAGTATATGGCGAAATACTGTAGTGATGACGAGCTGGCATCTATGAGTTCAGTGTTGACCTGTCGTCATGCTCAAGCTGAGGACGTCTCTTGTTCCTGAAGCATGTCTGCCTGGCCCTTTTAGATTGTATTCATTATTTATTTTGCTGGGACATGGAAAAGAGCACTCCAATCCTTTATCGGATCTCACTTTCCAAACATCTATTTGTTCTATCTATACTTTAAATGACGATGTGTAACTCGTTTTGGCACTAACTCTATTCCATAAATCTAAATAATGATTAATTAATGTGATGGCATATGGAGATCCGGACTCCTGGATTCTATTTCCAGCTAAACACTGGATTCACTGTATGATTACCGGCTAGTCACATAGGTCAAAATTTTCCAACTTGGATGCCTCAGATAGCACCTAAATCTAGAGCTAGGTACCAATTTTCAGCAATGGCGAGAACATGCATCTTTCACTGATTATTTTAGAAGTTGAAGGTGTTCTGCACATCTGAAAATCAACCTGCTTCTGTAGATGTCGGCTTAGGTGCCTAACATTAAGCAACCAAGTTTGAAAAAGTTGGCTTTAAACCTCTTTGTGTCTCAGTTTACCCAGTTGCAGAACGGATATTATAAAAATATCTACCTACCTCCTAGGGTGTTTTCATCACCATTATTGTAGCTGTTTCCTTAGCACAACATAACTCGCTGCCAAGCCAGCTCTATGTAGAACGTTCAGCTGTCTGACTCATATGATTCCTTTGTGTGATTCATTTATATGGGATACATCTTCTGGGGTTATTTCATTAAAAAAATAAAGGAGGAAATAAAACATTGGATATACAGGATAAGAACCTGTTCCGCTGGTATGAATAATTACTGAGACCATAAAACTAAAGTGAATGTTTAAAGAGATCTCACTAAGTTGCTATACCATAACCATATTTACAAAATGTATCTGAAGCTAATCACTCGTGCAGTTAAAATGGAGTCAAATGATGAATAACAAATTAACAATGGGTTTCTCAATGGGATTTTATTTTTTCACTGGATGGGGGTTTAGCATCATTTCATAAAAATAAAATCCATGCAGGAGAAATGCAATTACTGTAAGGAAGAGTTTTACCACAAGTAATGAATGAATTTCTTCTGTGTTAGGACATGAACTTACACAGGAAAAGCTCTCAATGCCTTCAGTGGGGATTTTCCCTTGAATAGGGAATAGCAAATCAAGTTCTTTGTGAGTACATCTTCTGGGTGTGTGTCTTGATCTAATTCTTTCCCCGAGTACATTGCAGCGGATTTGTAAGCGCTAACAAAATCAACTTTTCTATTGTGATTTGATTATTTATTTAATACTATAGTTTATTCATTTTGGTTTATTAATTTGTTGGTCTGATGGTTTTTATGAGCCGCGATTCGGCATAGGTCTCTCTCTAGTCTCATGTTTCATATAGATATGGGAAATGAAATGTAAGTGTGATACAATTATGGTTGTATGCCATGCAAGACAATACTGTAAATATGACAACAGCCCGAGAAGCTGCTTAGCAAAATGATCTCAATACACAAGGCAGTGTGAAAATGTAAAAAGAATCTATAATGACAACAAAGATTAGCCATTTGCTCTCTAACCTTATTTACAGAAGCAATCAGAGGTATTCAGGTCGAGTTAATGACCCTGTCTCCAATTAATTCAATTGTCTACAAACAACACTGATGCAGTGGCTGTCTCAGAGTCTGCCACACAGTCTCTGAGGGAATACATAAGACTCCATTAAAAGTGACAATAATAATGCATTTATTACTGAAACACTATTGTATTATAAATAAATTCCTGATGTTAAATTATGCTCCATGCTTTAACAGAAATTCAATTACTGAAATAATAAAAAAGACGGTGTATTTGCCAAGTGCTTGGACTATAATTTGGCTGCTTAGTTACCAGCAGTTGGCTGTTTTGCAATTTCTTCTTCATAGAGTATTTCTTTTGAATAAATGCCAGGCTTTTTCATACAAATTTTATGAACAAGTTACAAAATGAAATTTTGAGCTTTTGAATCCAATTATGAAAGACATAACTAAATCTATTATCGGAAAAAAATTCTTGAAAGCTCTTCTTGCTGTTGTTTGGCTCTCTACAGTAATTGAGGTAAGCACAGGTGCTGTTCATTATAGGCCATTGTGCGCCATCTGAATTCTGGGAACTGTGGAATTCAGATGGTTTAAACTCCGTTTATGTGAATAACAAACAGGCGTGATTCTGAGGTTGTTTGTACAAGCTTGCACAGAGCTCATTTGGGACTCCTAAGACACCTGCTTACCCCTTTCAAGCCAAAACAGTATCATTTATGCTCTGGCTATTCTTCCTATGACAATTTTGCAGAAGCAACATATTTCCCCACCTTCCCGCCTCAGGCTGCTATAAATGGTAGAAATACCAACAAAAATATAGATCCATATAACAATTATCCAGTGTAATAGGGACAACGGAAGCTTTAAAGCAGCTTTTTTGCTTGACAGGATTCAGGCAGGGAATACCTTGTAAGAATATAAGAAGCTGATTCTCACTGTTAGCATTATTTCCATTCCAAATCGGCTTCCTGAGGTAGAATGTCAAATGTAAAATAGAGTTTATTCCCGCCCCCCACCCCCCCGGGCTGTTTAGCAGCAGTTTGGTTTTTTTTCTGTGGGGTTTGGCCATTTATTTCTCTTGCTAATATCTCACCTATTGTCTTTAGATGTTTTGCATGTAAGATATGAAGAGATGCGTGCATTGTGCATCCTGCCAATAGAGTGCAATGAAAAACAGCTGATGGTCTTCCCATTAGATCCCCTAGGTGTACTGAACCATATGGCAGCATGCATGTTGGTCCTGATGCTCCAGAGGATTGCCAGCTCTCACCTCTACATATTTCAAAAGGTGCTGTCTCAACTATATGTTACTGCTGACTTCAATTATTTACTTTGTGCTTTTATTTGTTGATGTACTGCAAGAGCTTATTAGCAGAGATGTTATCAAAAATACCTGGGGATGGAGTGGGAAGAGGGTGAGGAGGGGGGAGGAGAAAGGGGGTTAAAGCCAGACAATCCACAGAAAGGAAATGTGGGAGAAGAGCTCCTGCTAGCTCAATGTTGAACTCCTAAGCCACTTTTTCAGTCACTGCCTGCCATGCAACTACGGATGCAATGGTACAAGCCGTCTTTGGAATATACCAACCTGGAGTGCAGATGCCAACATGTACCACAGTTCCGAGGCTGGCATGTAACAGAACCCTGAGAATGGGACACAAAACAACCTGCGTTCTGCACCATGGGCTGATTTGTTGCAACCTGATAAATTGGCTTGTTTCCTAGATTTACCACTGTTGAAAACCATACAAACCATACACACTTATTGGAGCAGGTGCTAGTGCAGGTTGAAAGCCAGCTTAAGGGGCAGAGAGGAGAAACATCTCAACGCAGTAATTAAAGAAAACAAAGCTCTTACCTTGAGGACTGAACTTCAGGAAGAAAAAGCATGTGCGGAGACTGGGGGTCCCAATGGGTGAGGATTTAATTGTATTTCTTAATCAACTATCATCTAATGCTCTCAGGATAAACACTGAAGATGACCCAATTTCCACAGGAAGAGCCTACAGGCTTCTAAAGAGGCCTTGCGTTGACAGTGAAGGACAAAGGCAACAATCATATGCACAGTGTTTGACTTTAGTGATGAATGGCAGATCGTCGTGGCAGCAAGGAAGAAAGCAAGTATAATAAGGAGCAGATTTGTTTCTTTCCAGACTTGGGGTCAATTAGCCAAACAAAATAAGGAGGGTCCATTCACCAATCCAAAAAACATTCCAGGAACTGACTGCTCAGGCAACTTTCTTAGACTCTGCTAAACTTTGAAGGAAACAGAGGGACAAAAGTCACATCTACTGGCCTGTGAAACAAGCAGATGCTTTGTTGGGAAAGATGCAGGTGGATATTATGCAGAGACTCTTCAGCTGTGACTCTAACACAAAGCTGAAATACGAAGGGGCAAGCAAGAGGCTACAGAAATTGTATAGGGTTCCCTTTTATCTCCAGGGCTGTGCTTTGTGTCACTAGGTTGGCTTTAGTTATTTGGGTTTAAGGCGGTCTTAATGGTGACCAGAAATGAGGTTTAGGCTACATTTACACTACAGGGGGGAGTCGATTTAAGATACGCAAATTCAGCTACGTGAATAGTGTAGCTGAATTTGACGTATCGCAACCGACTTACCCCGCTGTGAGGACGGCGGCAAAATCGTCCTCTGCGGCTTCCCGTCGACGGCGCTTACTCCCACCTCCGCTGGTGGAGTAAGAGCGTCGATTCGGGGATCGATTTGTCGCGTCCCGTTGGGACGCGATAAATCGATCCCCAAGAGGTCGATTTCTACCTGCCGATTCAGGCAGGTAGTGTAGACCCAGCCTTAGATTCTGCACCTTGTAAGCAAACAGAAAAGTAAATGCCTGCAACAGCTCTGAGAGAGAGATTAGGGTAATTGTGTTGCTGAATCATAGAGACAATTTGGAATTTTGCTGTATTGTGTTCAAATTAAATCTACACATTTAGCACATTTAGTCAGTCAACTTAGACACTATGCAACTGTGCAGCAAGGGGGACAGAATGAGGATCAGGAGTAAGGAGCTTTCCACCAACCTTGCCTGGCTGGTGTAATCACTGTTAGGGTCAGGAAAGTGCTGCTTCCTCATTACCCTCCTCCCCCCAAGTGTGCACAGTGCTTTCAATGGGCTAGGTAGGATAGGTGGAACCATTGCTCCACTGCCCCCTCCCACCGCAGTGCACTGTCAGGAAACTGCTGTGTGAGGGGGAGTATGCCCCTCCCTTTAAAGAAATGCAGTGGCGTGAGCACTCCCCCTTGCACCTGGGGTAGCTTCGGAGGCATAATGCTCCATACCACCCCCTGATGCACGGCTGTGACTCAGGGCCACAGTCCTGACCTCGGTGAGAGACACAAGACAAGACTTGGGATGCCACATGAAGGGAGGGGGGAGAGGAGGGAGGGCAGTTGCAGTGGTGGTTTGAAGAGGGGATTTGAAGGAGGAGAGAGAAAGGATGACGCTGAGCTCTGGAAGAGGGGCCCAGTGTTGGGAACAGGATGACAGAAAGTATGCTGTGGTGAGAGGTTTAGGACGGGTGGATGGGGTTGGGGAATATGAAAGCAGCGACGTAGGAGGAGGCAAGATAATACAGAAAGGTTAGGTTTAAAAATTTGCCAGTTGCGTTAGAGAATGAAGCGCTCACTTCTGCTGCCCATTGACTCATGCTAAATAGTACCTCATTCTGCAGGAGCTCCTCTGGTTGAGATATTACTCAGTATGACTAAGCGTAGCAGACAGGGACCCTTACAGACCTTTATCTCAGTGCCTTCAGCAGTTCTAAGCAGTCCACGTAACGGGTATAAACAGCGAGGTAAAGTTACAGAGCTAGCTAAGGCAAAATTAGAAAGTGTGACCACTGTACTCCAGGTTACATAGCTGTGTGAAGATGAGGCATTTGGCTTTGGTGTAGTTAGAAGACAGGAAGCCAGGGGGTGGACCCAAAATATGGGATGATGCAATCAGAGATAAAGGGGCGGAAAGTGACTTTAACAACACCAGTACAAACAGGCAATTTAAACTGCATGGGGAAATTTAGGCAGGCAGAATGTAATTACCCAAGTTGAAATTTGGCCAGGACACGATGGTTACCACAGTTAGCTCTAAACCTTACAAGAGTGCAATGACATCTTTAATGAGTGTAATGGCCAGGAGCTCCATTTTATATCTCATCTGAAATATGACACCTCCAGCAGCACAATGTCCCCTAACGCAATGCTGGGGCAGTGGTTCAATACTGAGTCAGAAAAGACAGCCATCTGTCATTACCACTTCCTGCAGCACTTTGGTGATCTATAAAGCACGCTTATCAAGTAAGGACTGATGTGGCCCAATGCTGCTTAGCTTATGAAGGTTACAGAATAGCACACAGTGATATGGCTGTAGGACAATATACTATATAAATACACTTAACCATCAGTATCCCTAGAGCGACTTCATGTGTACTACAAAGCAAGCGTAATGAAGGAATGTTGAAGACACATCCATTGGCACACATATAATGGGGTATTACACTGAACAATCATAGCCCTAACAATTTGCAACTCTTCTGTTTATTGTGTGCATCATACAAAGGTACAGACATGACAACTACTAATAAATCCAACAAAAATGGAGATCATCCAAAGTTCCTGTATCAGATATTAAATATGACTAATGTTGTTTGACAGCGCTCCACAGAAGGTGTACTGGAGCCTCACTTCTTCCTTATCATTATCACAGAAAGAGAAAAGTAAAGCACTGCAGGAATATAAATAATTTGAAAAGCCTCATAGACAATATTCTACTGTGTGCCTCATTTGCACTTAAAAAAAGCTGCCCTACAGACCTTATGTACTTTTAAGATTCATCTGAAAGATGAAGAAGTCTTCCAGTCAAAAAATGTACATTTTTAATGGAATTAGATCTCTAGGCAAGAAAATGTCAGAAGAAAAGGAAAAATATTAAAGTGAATGCAGGGTGCTTCTTTCTAGTGCTTTCCTGCTTTGATAAATATCTTCTGGGATGTCATTTACTAGAAAGTCATGATTTAACAAAAAGAAAAACTGGGGTATAAAATATACTCTCTTTATTGCTGAAGTAAGTTGCTATTTTCATATTTTCCCTCTGTATTCTGCTTTTGTCAGACAGAGGCCTTGATATTTGCCTTTACATCATTCCCATTGAAAAGGCAGCAATTACTGTGAATTATTCTGCCATGTAATCAGAAGTGCAGAGCCACTTCTGATTACATGGCAGAAGGAGATCACAGGAATCTGCATTGCCAGAGTCCTTTCTCTCCTTTCCAGTCTCAAGCAGGGGGCAATCGCACTTAAAAAATACAAGATCCTGATAACCATAATGGGCCAGATTATTTCTGACCCTTTGGTGTGCGTGCAGTGGGAGGGGCCTAAAGAGACTCCTCCCATATCTTGTACGCTTTTATAAAAGCCAGGAAAAATAGCAGGCCCTGCACTTGGGGATTCACAGGAGCTGCTCTACTCTACTAGTCTGGGGCTGCAAGGTGCCACAAAGGAGATGGGGAAGGTTGTGTCATGTGTCTGCCCCCTTACTCAGTGTCTAAGTCCAGACTGATTCCACTGAAGTCAAGGAAGTAACTGCTGTTTTAGAGCAAGGGCTTTTTTTCCCCCTTGTTGTATTATCAGCATTGGCTTTAAAGAAACAATATAATGAATGAGTAATGGGCTTAAGGCATCATGTCATGACATGAGGCTGTTGTTGGTGTTTAGCACCAAAGCAAAGTTCAGCCATTTTATGGCCACCAAAGTCACTTTCAGGGATTTTTTGACTGGAAGACACCAATTCTGACTGGTTTGTCCAGGGACACCAATTCTGACTGGTTCTTACATGGGATACAAACTACAGCTGGTCAGAAATTTCCCATCAGAATGATTTGCTAACAAAAAATGCAGTTTCTGCAAAATTAAATTTTTCTGTGGGAAAATTTCAAATTTTGCGGACAATTTTTGAATTGGGAAAATTCAGATGAAATATTTTTGTTCGGCTCTGTTTGATTTTAGTTGGAATACTTTATTTTATTGAGCTGACTGGAAATGTTTAGTTTTGAATCAGTTCAAAAACCCATTAAGCTGTAGATCTCTAGTGCGTTGCCTTCTAGGAGTTGTTGTTCGGGTGCCTGCAGACTGGTCACAGCTGAATCTGCATTGCCTTGTAGAAGATGTAGTCTTCTAAGGAGCCCGGATGATAAGAGATAATCAGGGCTCGAACTACAACTGTGATAATGCAATGAACTAGTGTAATGCCGTTTAATGTTGATCTGACTCGGAAGGAAGCCTCTTGGGTCTATTCAGCAAAACAAAATGAAACATTCTGATTTCAGGAATGACAAAAGGTTTCATTTTGACCGCAAATGTTGAAACACAAGGGCAAGTTTTCAGTCATGCGTTATTTCCACATAGGACTCTCCTTGAAATAGTTACATGCTTTGCAACCTTAGCATCAAACTACTATGGAGGGCTAACGCCAACTCTCACTGACTTGATCGGGAACTGGATTTGATCGTAAACCATGCCCCAAAATGTCATGTCCATAATCTATGAGGAAGTACCACAGCAGCACGGAACTTTCACAACCTCAAGAGGCAAAATCCACGTTATTCTTTCTTTATGTCAGGTTTTGTTGAAACTATTCATAACATTATCATAAGATCCCTGAATGTGACTTTGGTGGCCATAAAATGGCTGAACTTTGCTTTGGTGCTAAACACCAACAACAGCCTCATGTCATGACATGATGCCTTAAGCCCATTACTCATTCATTATATTGTTTCTTTAAAGCCAATGCTGATAATACAACAAGGGGGAAAAAAAGCCCTTGCTCTAGTACAGCAGTTACTTCCTTGACTTCAGTGGAATCAGTCTGGATTTACACCAGTGCAACTCAGAACCAAATCTGGCCCTGCACAGATTCTCTGACAAGCTTAGCTACCTAGGCCAGACTATCTTGTACTTACAATCTATTAAGAAAGCAGGATTAGCAAAACCTTAATCTTGGAGAATTAGTTTGCTTCTTTCCCCAAAGCAGCAAACTGTCTGTCTTCCTCTCTCTCTGTCTTATACCTCTTGGCTTATTCTGTCAGCCCCAGTGTCTCATCTGTCAGCCTATCTGTGGTATTTCTAATGTGCCATAGGATCAAATTTGCTGCTGGCATAACACAATTGGAGTTATGCCAGCAGAGACTCTGACACATGGGCTAGATCCTCAAGTTGGTGCAGACTGACACTGCTCTAAGGAAGTCAACGGAGCTATTCCAATTGATACAAGCTGAGGATCTGGCCCTAATTGTCTACCAGTTCTCCGTCCATTCTTGGCTCATGTCCCTTTGCTTATATTTTTAGACAGTTTCTAATTTGTCGGGAATATGTTTTATTTTTAAAAAAGTATTAATAATTACTGACTGGTTCGTCTCATTGGCCCACCATTTGCGGTGGTGCATTGACATTAGTTTGTGATGTGGTTTGGCTAGCCCATGATGGCGCTGGCCTATGGTGTTGTGCCAGGACAGTGCTTTAGCTATTGACCAATCCAGACACAGGATTTCCTAATGCATTTTATAATTAAGGATTTTTTCAGCCCACAAGAAGAGATACTGTACAGAGTGGGAGAGATGCTATTCTGCCTCCACCTCATTAACACTCACTTGGGGAAACGAGATAATTTGCCTTTGTCTTTCTGAGCCATGTTAAGAAATTTATTTCAACAGCATCAGTCATACTAGAAGATAAAAATGGTGCAAATCATACAAATTAAGAGAAGCGGGTTTAGCGTGATTTGTGTTTATATAATGAAGAAGGTTACTAATTAATTGGTGAAATACTATTTGTAATTGTCCCTCTCTGATAAATGGATTATAATGGTTGTTCAAGTTTGGATTCTTTCCTCATTGTTTCACTCTCGTAAATACACGTATAACTGAAAAGAAAAAAAAAAAAAAACCACGCGGCAATACAGAAAGCAGGTGCTGTGAGATAATTCTGGGTTATGAAAAGCAAAACGAGTAACTGGAACCCAAAAGAGAAACTGTAAAAGCAGCATAACTTTCCCAAGCTTGCAAATGATTATATGAATGAAACTATGATCCAGAAACGTACATAATTAATAACTGATAACTTCAAGCACTCACATAGCACTTCACGGCCCAGATCCTCAGTTGCTGGGGAGTGCACAGTGCAAATCAGGAGTGGGGAAAGCACCACTTTGTGCTTGCCTGATCCAGTGACTACTGTGTGCCTGGCCAGTCCTCCAATGTAAATTAGCCTGGGGATGGCACCGCATCTTTAAGCGGGGTGTGTGTGTGGGGGGGAGGAATTTGTCTAGCAGGCCAAATGAAGGGAACAGTGCTTTACGGCCGGGGGTAGGGTGACCAGATAGCAACTGTGAAAAACAGGATGGGGGTGGGGGGTAATAGGCGCCTATATAAGAAAAAGTCCCCAAAAATGGGACTGTCCCTTTAAAATCCTAGCTGGGGGGTAAGAGGAAAACTGCTGTAAAAGGCTCAGTGTGATAGCTGACTCATCCCCTTGGAATGAGGGGTTTAAAAGGGGCAGCCCTGTGCCTGAAGCCCCCTTTTCACATGAAGCAGGCTGAGGCAGCACCCACCCTCCCTCCCCTTTAGGTGAGGAGATGCGAGGTGTGGTGGGCATTATGCTAACCGCCCCTTTTTTAGCGGGTTGGGAAGGAATTTTTCCCGTACCACCAGATTGGCCTAGGTGCAGCTGGGGCTTTTTGTCTTCCAAACAGGAGGTTCAGGAAGGGCTTTGTTCATGCATGGCATGAAGGGGGGTAGGCTGTATGTCACAACTCATTATATAAGTGTAGGGAGGATGTCCAGTGCAGGTACTCCATAGGGAAGGGATTCAGTGACCGGATAAATGGCTTGCAAAAGGACTTAAAAAGAAGGTGTTCATTAAAGGAACGAATGGGGGATGGTAGTTGGGGACTCCTATGATTGGTATAGCAGGGGGCCACCCCCCTTTCTTATAGCCCACCTTAACCCTCCTGGGACGGAGGGGTGGATGGTTAGGTCCCAGCAGTGCATTGGCTTGAGGGACCCGGATGGAAAAAGAGGGGGAGCTGGCAGAAGTCCCCCGGGTAATTATGGAATAAACATGGGGTTACCTGTGCTGTACACTTTTATCTGCTGGCTAGTCCCAGACAGCTAATAATAAAGTTGCAGCCCGATTAAACCCATATCAAATGTCTCCTATCATTCTTTCGGTATAGCCGGACAATTTACCGGTATGTCTGCTGCCAGTGGTCCCAACGGTGTAGCAACTGAGGATTGCAAAGGTGCAGGGAAGCCTTGGCCAGGCTACAGGGAAAGAGGTGGCATACGAACTTTTTTGCTGCCCATATGATACTCTAGCTGGGGTGATCCTCCTGTGGCTGGCTATGCTGGCTTTAGGACTGCTTTATGCTGCTGGAGCAGTTCAAAGTGCCTAGATAGCATCTGAATAGCAGAGTCTATCCCTGACTGTATGAGCATGAACTGCTTCATGCTGCCACGAGACAAAGATTGCAGAATTAATTCCCGATTCTGCACTGGGGGCCTTGGGGGAATGCCAGGGGCAGGGAAAGTGATGCTGTTGTGTATGCTGCCATGGAGATCCTGGGCTGTGACACAGCCCCCAGGCATCCCTGTGGAGAATACCATAAATACCAGCAGTTCCTGGGGCAGCTCTGCCTCATGCCAGGGGTCACTCTGGCCCCCAGCTGACCTAGACTCTGGGCAGCACAAAGATGGCACAAAATGACCAACCCTGCCTCTACCCTGTACATTCTGTGCTGCCCCTTTAAGGAGGTGTGACACACAATTGTAATCTGCATCTATAAGCTTACATTGCATGGGACCATCAGTACAAAAAATTACCTCCTGCAACACCGCTTCCCAGTAGATCACAACATATTAGCCCTCCTCCTCCTACATCAGTAATATGCTGTGGCAATGTTTCTGCAGTGGCAGACACACATCAGTGTCACAAAAGGGTAAATGACACCAGGACTCTAACCGTCACTACATTGTGACCTAAAAAGAATTGTGCAATATCAATTCTTCTAATGGGATTAAAGGAGGCAGTATGACTTTTCATTTGTCCGAAGTAATCTGATTGAGTGTAACATAGCTAGAATTTCATTTCCTATATCTTTATTAAAGCAGTGCTGCTCTTTAAAGAGAAATCTTAGCAGAAGAGAAACCAGAAACTATTTTTATTGCCTGGATTTAAAAAAAAAAAAAAAAAAAAGAAAAGAAAAGGAAAAAAGAAGGTAGACTGGCTCCATATTAGCTTGTAATCAGCCATGAATTACAGAGATTCTTTTTAAAGGACTTGCAAATGCAATCTAATTAGGTTTCCAATGGCTGGAGATTCATTTAAATTTGGCCCAAGACATTGTAACTGGCCAGAAAATCTGTCAGCTTCCACTGAAAAATAAAGATTACATATTAATTTTCAGAGTGTATAGGAGAGATTCCTTGGGCTGAACATTATGTATGACAAAATGAATGGGGTTATTTATGACATTTTTCATTTTGTGAAATACTGGTTCAGTAGGAATTCTCTGCACCTTCAATCTAGAGCTCTGTGTATTGAAAAAGAATGATATGTAAAAACGGGTAGCTGAGGATTATAGAGGGTTTGAAATATGATGGCATGCTAAATGCACAGAGAAATGCAGACTAATTCTTTTGCTATTTCTTTCACCAGGCACAACTGGAAAGTATTCAACCTTCATTCACAAAAATATTCTGAGAAATAGAGCTAAACAATCCTTGAATGAATCCCAGACTGTCACTGATGAATGCTATTGTCTGACACCTCCTTGTTCAGTAGTAAATGAACACATGAAGCACTAATTGCTTTGAAGTTAATAAAGACTTTATTGGCTTCCAATAATTGGTGTTTGTTTAGCTGCTATGATTATAGTTATCACTTTCTAGTTGAGCAATGTAAGATGGCAGTAGTTTCTACCTTTTACAAGTTTTAAATCCCAGTAGAACTGACAGAAAAAACCATAACCACAAATTGGTTTGCAATTTTCCTTTCTTCCCAGCAAGCCCTGTATGGTTATATTATGAACCTTGCTTCAAACAAAATGCTTCTGACTTTTATGATCCTTCTGTGATCTAAATGGCTATCTCATAAGATATTCCACTGCAGCTTCTTTTTCAATTGCTTTTCCTGTGAAATGGCATTCTGGAGATTTCTGGGGACCATTTCACACTCTTATGGTATTGATTTGCTAAACCTGATGATAGGCTTATATTTAAGATACAGTCTAGTAGATGAACAAAGTGTAAAGCTTATGAAGAACACAGCCAATACTTTCAATAAGCCCATCTTCTTGATGGTGTTTGCCTCTCTGTGAAGTGGGGTAGTGTTTTATATTACACATTTGAGTACAGAATGCTAGATGTGCTGCATTTCTAATTGCCCGCAAATGGTTACATTCAATTGAGTTATGGTGACAAAAGAAGTGAAAACACTGCAGTTAGGCCACTCAGATACTGCTCCCCCAACACAAGCCCTGATGACGTATAAATAGACAGCGGGGTGCCTACGTTAACAAGACACCCCATATTTGGGCTTCACAATCACCATTTGCATACGCACACACCAGTGGTAGATAGCTAGGTGATGGTATAAGGTAGCGATCGATATATCGGGGATCTATTTATGGCGTCTCGTCTAGACTCCACCAGAGCGAGCGGCGGAAGTGGAGTCGACGGGGGAGCCGCGGCCGTTGATCCCGTGTCGTGAGGATGGGAGGTAAGTTGATCTAAGAGACGTCGACTTCAGCTACAGTTGCGTATCTTAGCTCGATTCCCTCCCCCGCCCCAGTGTAGACCAGCCCCAAGGGCAGGACTGGATATCCTACTGTAGCTGTCCAGGCTTGAAACACAGACCCATTAGGACCAAATTTTCAAAGGAGGAGGACCAGGGCTGGTATGCAAAAATCCCTGCCTGTTTGAGCCCTGCATGTGAATGTTGAATTACCACCGTGAATGCAATGGGTTTTTAGATACTGAAATACCATTTGCATGAACAATGACAGTAATTCTGCATTCATGTAAAAATGTATGAGCAATTGGCTCCCCTTCTCTGGCCTGCCCAGAGCAGACATTTGGGCTTGGTGCTGGAGGCTTGGATTTGTTCCTAAAAGGCTCGGATCATCCTACATAGTCTGGAGCCAAGTTGTGTTTATTTTCCACCCAGAAATTCCGTCAAATTCACCATGAATCTTCCTAGTTAGTAAAAAGGGTGCTATATAGTTTTGCTATAATAATATTAATAGGCTAAATCATGAGGCCCTCACTTAGTTTGGGCCATCTTTACTCTTGTAAATTTTCACTGAGGTTAATGGCTGGAAATAGATGACTGAGCAAACAAGGAGGAAAAATAAATAAAAGATGAGGGTATTTTTTAAAAAAAAATATTCTGCATACAGGGTACAGCAGCGTGGTCTCCCTGAAAGATCATGTTAGGGGCAATTTGCTTTGGGGTGAAGGGAGAATGAGGAATGGGAATATTGAAAACGTGAGCAGTAGTGGACAGCCACACAATAGAATGCATGATTACATTAGGCAATATGCAACCAAAAGTTGGAGCTGCTTTTAAAAGGTCATGTGGACTGAAAATGATTAAATGGAAAAAAATAATATAATAAATAAAGATTGTTGACTTCTGCCAAGAAATGAATATAAATAAATGTGTTGTATGACAAGAGCAATCATATTTTATCTGTATGTATTACCGTATACATTGGTTTATGTTTTACGTGTGTGGATGGGTTTTGGAAAATGTGCATGAATGATGATATAATTGCATATGACTGTTGAGTGAAGTCTAGATGAATTGCTTGTTGATATTAAACAAATGAAGAAATTCCTCTAGCAATATCTGGTATAAGTGAGGATCATGCAAGTTAGAGCTGACCAGGGTCTGTTTTAACTTACACAACAAAACTCTTGCTGTACGCCCATTGTTTGGTCTAGCAGAGAATGTTTGTTTGGTTTGGTTTTGGCCACTTCCATCTTCTTTTGAATGATCCCGGCCAGCTTTCTAGGATCTGCACCACTCAGGTAAATCAGCTAAGTGCAGGATCGGCAGGGACCACCACTTAAAGCAACATCTTGCCTTAAGAGAGAGCTCAAAGTATCCAAAAATATTTTGAGGGTAATTCTTCACCATTGTTAGAAAATACCTCCATTAAGCAGCTAGTATTTAAAGTCCTTGGATTGCTTTCTTAGGAAAAGTTGCGCTGTACTGGCAAATGTTGGCAGAACTGAGATTTTAGGCCTCGGATTGGCAATCTTTGGCATGTGGCCCATCAGGGAAATCCGCTGGCGAGCCGGGCCAGTTTGTTTACCTGCAGCATCTGCAGCTTCAGCTGATCGCAGCTCCCACTGGCCGCGGTTCGCCGCTCCAGACCAATGTGGGCTGCGGGAAGCGGCGTGGGCCGAGGGATGTGCTGGCTGCCGCTTCCCGCAGTCCCCATTGGCCTGGAATGGCGAACCGCGGCCAGTGGGAGCGGTGATCGGCCGAACCTGCGGACGCTGCAGGTAAACGAACCGTCCCAGCCCGTCAGCAGATTTTCCTGACGGGCCGCGTGCCAAAGGTTGCCGATCCTTGTTTTAGGCCCTTATCCTCCAAAATGACCTGCATGGGTGTACATTTGCACCCTAACAGTCCCGTGGCCTTCCATGGTACTTCATGTGCATTCCAGGTCTGCTCATGGATCCCTTTGCAAGATTCCCTTCTCCCTTGCACGTAGGGTTTTCAGTGAAGCACTCGCTCTCAGATTTCTTTTTGTGGGAACGAGATGAAAAGTTTTCATTTTAATTTGTCATATGGCTGAGTCAAGTTTTGTTGTTCTTTCCATTGATTTTACTGATTTTTAATATAAGGCACCTGGGATGTCTGCCCAAGACGTCCTTGTCCTATAAATAGTGTGGATTGTACAGTGTTGCAATATTTCATTGGAGAAGTTTTAGACTATTTCCATTCAGGGACAAACTGCCATTACACTGCCTACTTGAATGCAGGAGAAATTCTGAGTCAAATTCTCAAAAATTACGCAGCGATTTCCTACACAGACTGTTTCCATTTGGTCTTACACGACACAGCAAAATGTTCTCCATACACACAGATAGGTAGCAGAATATGACACCCCGTTTTAGCTCCTTCTCCTGTTCCCAAGAATGGAGATGTAGTTCAGGCTGGGTTTTCAGCTTCCATGGAGCTATGGTGAGTTACACCAACTGAGGATCTGGCCCTACATTTTTCTACTATAAGTTACATAATGAACAGACACGCCTCCCACAGCCTATCAAAGGGGTAATCCTCCCCTAGGTCATGAGGACTGCGGGTTGGGAGAAAGGGCCATAAACCACACAGATTACAATCTCTAAGGATAGGAGCTTCAAGTTGACTAACAATCTACAGTCATTGTTCAACAATCCAAATGATTAACTATACGAGAGGGCCTTTCTTCTTTTCCCCTTTGTCTGGATACATGGTCTCAACCCGGCCTTTTATACTGTAGAAAGTAAGCAGTGTACGAAGTTTGCATTTAAGGTTAAAAACTTTACGCAAATAACTGAAAGGGAATTGAGCAACCCAAAATATACACAATTATTTTTCTATGGAGATTCTAGATAAACACTAGGAATACAAGGACCATGTTTAATGTTGCTATCAACAACAAAAGACTGGAAAATCTTGAAACACTGCAAGTCCATCTGTGTTTGCAAGCAACTGCCAAGTTCTCAACTGTAGTTCCTTCCCTTTTAATTCTCCATTTTCATGATAGATTAATGGGCACCATTTCTCCAGAATAAATAAATGAGGAAGGCTGCCTCCCCCGCCCTGTCATTTTCCTGATTTCCACCAGACCACTGAGCACATTAATGCAAGCAAGCCACTATTTTTGAGTTCAGCAATTATCACATTCAGAGAGGAGGGAATGCTTGGCTTTACCAATTTCTTTACAGACTAAAAGCACTTTAAAAAAATTCTCGAGTGCAAACAATAAATACATTTTAACAGCTGAAGGGTTTTTCTTCACCTTCCCTGACTTATATTTAACCTGCCTGCAGAAATGATATTTTATACACACTACTCATATTTCACTGTGTCTGTCTGACTTGTCATCTCCTTTGAGAGACATTTTATACAAATATATTTAGATTTTTTAGCTTGCTAATTTATACCAGCCAGTATAAAATGATAGGATTTGGAAGAGTTTCTGAATCAAACTTTTATATGCAGCTTGAAGCAAAATTCCCTACTGCACACAGCAAAACTCCACCAATCCACAATGTGTTAATTTGTACATTATAATTTGCACATGCATGTGCATATACACATACAGCAAAGGTTTAATAAAACCATGGTCTAATGAGGCCCCATGTTATTGAGATTTCACCAAATATACTTTAGTACATGTACTACTACATAATTATAAGAAAATAAATATACAGAAGTTAAATTATATAATTAAAGCACCCTCTGTGATGCACGAACTTTGATGTTTCTATCGTTTACATTCATTGTAGGTTAATTGCGAATGCAATGCAAATAGTAAATAACAACATTAAAGATATTTCTTTAAAAAGAAGAGATGTGCCTTTTGCCATAGGTATGCTGTCCATGCTCTGCGTAGCTCCAGGTTTGGTTATGAGGTATAAGCTGATAAAGTCCATTGGTACACTCACTGACATCTCTTATTCTGGATGACATTATCCTGGCATATTACATCTAAAAAAACCAACAACCTATGCTTGGGTACCCCAGTGGCAAAACGTGAGTACACCACATGCCAAGAAGAGTACATACTCTTTGGATTGCTAGGAGAGATGTAGCAAACTATTTACTACCCTAAGGGTACATCTACACTGCATCTGCAAGTGTAATTTCTGTTTGGGTAGACTGATCTAACTAGCCAACTAATAATAATAGCGTAGCCACAGCGACCCGGGCAGCAGCATGGCCTAGTCACTCGAGTCCATACCGAGGGTCTTGGACTGAATTTTACTTGGGCGGCTAGACCATCCCATCATGGCTATTTTTAGCATGCTAGTTCTATCAAAGCTAGTGTGTGTATGTCTACCTGAGCTGAAAGTTACTCCTCTAGTTGCGTGTGATGGAATCCAGGGCATAGAGAGAGGAGGAAGAAGGTAGGGTAGTAAGTACTCACCTTGAGCATTTTGCTTTAAATTTTCAACTAAGTGTCCAACTGATTCTTAGATACATGGTTTGTGCAGCGAGTTAATCCAGTAACGAAAGGGTTCAAGAGATCTAAAAATTAGTGTAAAAGTCAAACAGAAAAGTTTAAGCCCCTCCCCCCACACGCGAAAGCCATTTAGATCTTATATGTCTACAGAAAGAAAGAATGGAACAGCCCAATCCTTTACCTGTGCAGGTCACCTTTGAAAGCTTGGGCTGAGATTTTGAAAGGAGTCTGAGAGATTTAGGCACCCACATTTCTATACGATTTGGGCACTTAACTCCCTAAGACTTTTTTGAGAATCCCAGCCTGGTTTTTTTTTCAATCTATTACTTGAAATGCATGGGACACAACTCTCCTCTAACTCACTCCATTTCTGTGCCAGTATAATTCTATTGCCTTTAATTAAGTTCTTCCTTAATCAGGCCCAGTTGATTCTAAGCTTGTGAGTCCATCGAATAGGGGACCTGATTCTGGAAATCACTTCAAAGTTAAACATGTGTTTAAGTCAAAGGGACTTAGGCACATGCCTAAAAATGCCCTTCCTGAGTAGAGATACCTGCCCAAAGAAAGTTTATGGCTTTTCCAAACTTGATTGGGTCTAAACTGCCAGGCACTGAACCATCTAAAGCTGATGAGGTTGAGGGGATAATATATTCAGTCTTAGGAAGATGTTGACTGCACCTGCTTATTCGTGCAAAGAATGGCAATGTCATCAGTTTGAAGAGATTCACTTATTCAACCTCCAGGGCAAAAGATATGGGATATGGGAAAATAAAACCAAATGCAAACCAAACCCAGCACAAGCCAGTTAGAAAATTAAAATACATTTAAAAAAAACCCTATGGAAGTCCCCAACTAGAGTTCATCCAAGATTTTATGAGAAAAAAAAAAACTTGACTCCTTTGAGCCAACACTGTTTATAGTTGCTGCAATGAAAATTCTAATTTTGTGCTCTAATGAACACAAAACGATCCATAGTCAACCTTGGCAAAACTTATAATGACTGTGTAATTGAAGTGACTTTGTCACATTAAAAAATATTTCACAAAATTGTAGGAAACAGCCAAGAAATAAAACCATGGGATGGGCAGCCTTGGATATCTGACCCAGAAAGCAGTTTTGCCCTTCCCATGTAGTTAAGTGTGATGCTTATAAAGCTGTGACACATTTGTATGCAATCACTCTTCTTCCAGCATGTTCAGGCTAATTGCAGAATTACACACAGTATCTAGTCATGAGGGCTGCAACTTAAGACTTTATTTTTAAAGCAACGTTTGCAATATAATTTCATCTGCCACAAATGACATGTGTGCGTGCACACACACACACGGGGAAATATTTGCTTATATATGGGACACTTATATGAATGTAAATGCACATGCTTCATCAGAGTGTATTTTAGCAGGGCTCCCCTACCTAAGAAATTTCAGGGCTAAGGTATGCAGAAGGGTTCAACTGGCAACTTAGTTCTCCTGTGGGAATGTTTTGGATAGAGCCTCAAACCACAGTTGGACTGCACTGATGATATCAATAGAAAAGGGAGGGTTTCTTTTAGCAAATTGAAAACCAAACAAACGCCACCTGACATCTGTTTCTAAGAAGAGTCCAACAGGGGCATGTGGATTGTCCAGGTGATAAGACAAACCGGACAACACTGAAACCAGCTTGTCCATTGGGTCAAACAGGAATTCATGTGGTCTGGTCATTAACAACATTGGGTTCTATCTCCTGTCTTGATGATTTATCTCCACTCTCACGGTGGCTCCTCTTCCAATCCCAGTGCCCTCCCATCAGATCCCTCCCTTTCCTGGCAACCGTCCTGCTCCGTCTGCGGTTTCCGTGGGAGCTGCCGGAGTGGAACTCTTCTGGCTTGCCCCGTCCGTGGTTTTCCTCATATCCTTGATAAATCCAGGCACAATCTCTGCTACCCATTCTACAGCTTCTTTCCCCTCCCTGTTTTCTCTCTCATCTTACATTAAGGTGACTTGACCCCCCCCCACACACACGACACAAACTTGCTGGTGTAGCTAGGCCAGTCATGTTTTCAAAACCTGCCCTACGAACTGGCCTGCCAGCCAACATCCTGGGAATCTGTGACAGTGCAGGAGGCAGCATTTCTACACTGAGCACTCCCCTCCCAGTAGCCGAATGGGCCCCAAATCTTCCCATACACTCTGCCTAGTGCTTTTCTCTTAAAAGTGTGTCCCAGCCCTTCCCTCTGCAGTTCTCTCTCAGCAGGGTGGGTGGAGCTGGCTGCCGCTGAGAGAGCGGGGGTAGCTAGTAGGGAATGTACAAGGAGCCTGCATGAGACAGGAATGAGGGGTAGAACGGGAAAGCAGCAATGTGGATGGGAGAGAATGCGCACAAGCAGCCATGGGGGGGCTGGGAGAGGGGACAAAAGCGGAAGACAAAGCAGCTGAGAGACAAGGGATCAGTGAAGTTACATGGTGTAAAATGGGAGTAAGGCGTGATGAACAAAGCCTGCGGGCTTTCTTTTTATCTCACTGCATTTGTACTTTGCTACTGAAGCACAATAATATTTAACATGCTGTGATACTGAGACACGAGGGGTAAATTAAAAACCCAGGGTCAAATTTTCCTGTGACGCCACTCTACCGACAAAGAATTAGGATCTAAATTTCAACCTGGGGTTTCAGTTTCAACGGTGAAGGCACAAATATTGTTTCTTTATTACTTAACACAGCAATGACTTCAGCAAGCAGCAATGTAAGTCCTGTAAAGAATGCTAATAGCGTCTCCAAACGCAACACTAAATATTTCTCAGCGTTACCAGCAGTGATTTTGCCTTGGGCTCTGGGACATACGCTGCCTTAAAATAAAAATTATCCCCATTTTTACTATGGTAAGAATTTTTCCAGGGATCAGTATTTCAGAGGACTTTTCACAATGCTCTTTCACATGAAAGACAAATCTGATTCGACATGAAGTTCCATTATGAAGAAACTGTTACATGTGATGACACTGGTTATAGAAAATTGAAATGAAGTGAGAGGAAGCTAAAACCAAGTTGTATGAGATTCTGCTCTCTTGGAATGACACAAGGAACTCAATATATCTAGTCATCAAAGTGATGCCCATTGGGAACTGAACTACAGTTGCACTGCAGAAGGTTGCTACTTGATTGCCAGACCCAAAAGTGCTAAGCCATATGCCACTTATTTCTGTGTCTAAATAGCTTACTATGATTGATACTGGAGATCCACGTCTCACAGTAAAACAACAACAATCACGGCAACAGGAATTAGCAAGCAGAGTGAATGAATTATCCTTAGCAGTCCTAAATTTTACCCCTTTTGGGTCTTAGAGTTACATTTTTTTTTCTGGGAAAATTCACAACAAGCTTTAGAGTTCTTGATATTTTTTTTAAACGGAGGCATAGGCAGAGATTTCACATGAAAGCTGCAATTGAAAGTTCCTGCTCATGCTTCTGTCAGTGTGTTTCCAGGGGAGGTTGATTATGAGGGCTTGGTGTTGGCCTTGAGAATGTAAGAATTCTCACTGATCTCTTTATGAATTTTTTCCCCTCCGTTTGCCTAGACAATCCCCTTGATTTTCCTTCCTGCTCACCTGTCTGTATGAATCAGCCTTTTTATAACTTTCCTTCAGCCCCTACACAGTAAAAGTCATTCCAAGGTCAGCAGAGGGCCCCAGTACATGGGCTCTCCATGTGTCCCTTCTCCCAGCTGGAGGCTAAATGTGCTTTGTTTACAATATGCTCAGTTTCCATTTGACAGGGCCTGGAAGCCAGGGTATATATCTGAACTTCAGTCCCTTAGTTAGTACACAACACTGTCAAGATATAGGCCACTTCTATAATTAAAAAGCCAGCAAGCTGGTAGGGTCTGAAGGATGAGCCAATACTTGAATAAACATTACATCTGTAATGTGAGAGTTACGTGACTCAATAAGACCTTGACATACAACAGAAAATAAAAATCAACCCAGACATCAAAAGCAGTCCCACACTTTCAATATGCTAATCCCGCCTTTCAACCATGATCTTTGCTAGTCATACAGTATTATGTAAAAGTGTTTTGCACAAACCACCCTTAAAGTAATATTTACAGCCTCCCTGCCACTATTAATAAAAATACATAATGCTCTTGTAAGGAGGCACAATTCGATTACTGAACTGTTATCCAACAAGTCCCGAAAACAATTCCAAGTAAATTTCTCTAATAAGTCTATTTTTCTATCCTGCCAGAAGGGTTGCTAATGAATTTGCTGCTTGAATGCACAGACAGATTGGGAACTATAACGGCGCTGGCGTGGGCAACATGGCACTGGCACCAAAAACCTATTTGTACCCATACAAAGTTTCCTCTAGAGTACGTCTCTCATCCAGAGGTGATTTTCCAATAAAATCAGCCTCGATTATTGCAAGCGCAGGAGCAATCCCTGAGGGAGTATATGAGGCAATTCAATACTAGGAAATGTAGTACCAGGCAAAATTAACCTTGTAGCAGTGTTATTTCCTGAAACATTATCTAGTTTTTGCCTTTCTTTTGTATTCATCGATCCTAAATGACCGGGATTTTTTCTTCCCCTCCTTCTCTCCCTTAGAATCAAAAGGTTTTTTTTTCTTTGTATTCAGAAATAGGCGCATGAAATAGACCTGTTTTTCTTTTAATTTACTTAAATAACTGCCAAAGTAACAGGCCTTGTTTGCTGCATGACAGCCCCTTGCTCTTGAACATATACTACACTATCGTAGTGACGGCCATTTTTATTCTGAACCACTGCAGTGGTATACAAAGGAGGGGGGGAAGCCATATTAACATTGAGTCACAACCCAGCAAAAGTCATAAGAGTCAATTCTCCACTCTCTTACGCTGGTGTAAATCAGGAATGAACTCCACTGAAATCAATGGAATTACATTGTGCAAGCAACAGGGGCTGAGGGTTTCAAAGTTCAGGTTGACACCCCAGTCCAAGCCCCAGCACCCTGTACGCCTTTTCTATTCAGGTCACAAACTCCTCAGTGTTTGGACCTTCGTCTGAAAAGTGTCTAGAATGGCTCTAAACAAATCATCGTAATTATAATTGCCCGTGCCCATGTGAGTACAATGGTACTATTTCCATGAGCAACAAGCAGAAATCTTTAGCCCTAATTCCTTAATTTGCAATATTTTGAAGGGGGGGAAATTGCATAGCAGAGAATATAAGGAAAGAGTGTGAGCTATACAGGCCAGATCCTCATTTAGAGTTAATCAGCATCGCTCAGCTGAAGCCACTGGAGTTACATCAATTTACACAGGCTGAGAATCTGGCCCTCTCTGCAAATATATTGGCATTTGTTGTTTTATTTTAGTATCTTAATTGTACACCAACACAAAGCATTAGTTTCAAAAAATTCACAGGTCATACAAAGCATCTGTTATTTGCTGCAACACCCAAAAGTAGGCATCTAAGGGTGTTTAAATAAATGTAAAGCTATTTAAAAATAATATTGACCAGAGGTCCAAATCTTCAGAATTTACATCAGCTGAGGATCTATCTACCTATCCCTCCCTCTAAAGTCTGTCTATTTCTCTCTCTCTCTTCATCCATCCATCTGTCACTCCCTCCCTGGAAAGTTTACATATGGGAATAGACTTTACTGATGTCCTTGCAGGACAGGTCTTACTTGTTACGCTGACGTCGGTACTACTCATGGCAGGAAGCACAACACTTAGGAAACGTTTTCAAGTTTCGGCCCGGAATCATTTGGAATTGAGGACATGCTGTACCTTGTGGGACTGATTCCTAAGGCTGCAAGTCTGTCACGGAGGATTCCGTGACTTTCCGTGACCTTCGTGACTTCTACAGTGGCTGATGCTGGCTCGGGCAGCCCCTGGGCCAGCAGCAGCAGTTTGGTTGTGTGGGAGGGGGCTCAGGGCTAGGGGTATGGGGTTGGGGGGTGCAGGAGGTGCTTATTTCGGGGTGGGGGGCTCCCACTGGCATGGCCCTGCAGCTCCTAGGCAGTGGAGGGGCCGGGGGGCGGGGGGCTCCATGCCGCATGCTGCCTGTGCCCACAGGCCCTGCTCCCGCAGCTCCCATTGGCTGCAGTTCCCAGCCAATGGGAGCTGCGGCAGCAGGCACTTGTGCCCCTCCACCACCTAGGAGTTGCACCAGCCCAGGCCACCCCCCCCAGCCCCCCCGGTGCCCCCCGGACCCCCCCCCCCCGAGCACCCGCAGCCCCCCACCCAAGTTTTAGTCACAGGTATTTTTAGTAAAAGTCATGGACAGGTCAGAGCCGGGAATTTTTGTTTATTGTCCATGACTTTTACTAAAAATACCCGTGACTAAAACGTAGCCTTACTGATTCCTAATTTGTTACCAAGTTACTGGGCCAAACCCTGTTTGGCTGACTCAGTAAAGTAGTCACAATAGGATCAATGAGATTATCTGTGGGAGTAAGAAGAGCAGAACTTGGCCTGTTGAATCTGGCCCGTGAACTTCTCCAGCCTGGGAGTGGCAGGGCTCTTTGCAGCTAGAAGGGGCCAACAGAGCTCAGTATTTGTGGTGTGAGATCACATTAGAAAGAGAGGAGACGAATGAGCTCTCTGAGTCTCTTCATCTCATAGTCTTGTAAGCAAATACTATAAATTATACAATCAAGTTGGAACCATTTCACTATAAAAAATGTATTGCAATCTTTTGAAAAATGTGCACTCTCTCTAGGTACCTGTTGTGAGGTAGCTGAAAATCTTGATAATACTTTTTATTTTTGGTTCCTAGCCAATGAGACTCATTTGTACAGTTTGAAGTCCAAGCAAACTTGTAGTCAACTAAATTATAACTGATTACCACAGGCTGCAGACTTTTAATACATTCTGTGGTTGGAACTGGACGATTTACTGTTTTCGGCCCTGCTGGCAGTTATCATGCATCATTTCCCTAGAAATAAAAATAGCCCTGCTGTGGTTATCCTCTGGACTGATAAAAATATATCTAACAGGATGTGTCAGAGGAACAAATTCAGAAAATAAAGGCAAAAGATTAAATAGAGTTATTATTTTATGTCTAAAGTACTACATCTTTCAGCAGCCGTGACGACTTTTGGACTACAGCAAAAAGGTATCTCAAGAAGGAAAAAAGATCTAAGGGAAGCAACAAGCTCAAATAAAACCACCTGGGGATAGCTGACTTGTAGGAGCTTTGCAAGAGTCAAAATTTACATAAAAATCAGTATTTAGGGTTTAGTGCGATATAATCAAAAAGGATTTAATATGTGTGTTTCTTTGCAAACCGTTTAAAAGCGACGTTTTATAATCCATTCCCAACACTAACCTTTAACGGGTAAGAGTAAAATAATCCGTTGCGATATTTTTTTCAGTTCACACTCTGCTGATGAAAACCATTGCCCCCTCAATATAAGCCACCGGAAACCAACAGCAGAACGCATGTGAATTGGTTTTCATGAAGTAATGATTTAGGCCCCAATCCTGCAACGAGCTTTATGAGGCCACAGAGATTAATCCACGTATTCGTATTCATTTTTATTACAATGGTGCCTAAGAACCCTTAGTCATAGACCAGGACTCCACTGAACTAGGCATGTACAAAGGGCAGCTTGTAGGGTCAGCGCCTTGTTTACTTATGTCTGGTGCATTTGAACTGCTTTTCATTTTCTTTCATATTACGCTATAGTTTATTTAACCGATTAACATGTTAATGCATGCTGGAATATATAACATTTAAGCCCCAATCCTGCAAATTGGTTCAATTATATTTATCATAGAATATCAGGGTTGGAAGGGACCTCAGAAGGTTATCTAGTCCAACCCCCTGCACAAAGCAGGACCAATCCCCAGACAGATTTTTACCCCAGTTCCCTAAATGGCCCCCTCAAAGATTAAACTCACAACCCTGGGTTTAGAAGGCCAGTGCTCAAACCACTGAGCTATCCCTCCCCTCACTCATCACAGGTGCAGGTGTGTATATGGACTGAATTGCAGAGTCAGGGTCTACGTATCTCTTCTTTTAATTGCCAGTAAGCGGGTTTTGTCTGGATTTTTACTGGGGATTTGAGTGCTTTTGCATGCTAGACTTAAGGTATTAAAACATAAATATGAATGGGTTTCTTTGAGCAATGAATGTGGATGGACACTTCAGGGACTGTGGCATTATGGAGGGATTTCTAGCACCAATTTAATTGGTGCTAACTCATTTTGTAGTTAGCTGGGAGTAGAGTCTAAAGAGTAACAGGAGGGAAGCTTTTGGAAATAAAGAGATTAAATAGGTGGTGGTGTGTAAATTGCTCAGCACTTTTTTGGCCTGGGAGAGCTATGTTGTTGTTTTTTAAAATGGACTGATTGTAACCTTCCTAGTGATGTTTTTAAAGAACATGTTTCCATTAGATTCTGCATAACAATAGAACTTGGCCAATTTTCCAATCGGTTGCCAATAAATAGGACACCCCGTTTTATTCTGAACACCGCCTTTTCCGTTTTTGAAATAAAAAATAAGAACTTTGTGCAATCGCCCAACAATGTATGGGGACGCTACTGCTCTTGTCCCCCTATTGGTGTCTACACGTCTGACCTGACTGGATAAAAACAAAAAAATCATAGCCCATCAGCTTGCACTGGTGCCAGCTGGTGCACAGAGGGCTGTTTATGGTTCCAAAGAAACTCAGTATACAACAACTGAATCGGTGAGCCTCATATTCTTGTCCTCCAGCTGGGTGAATCAACAGGAAAACCCACAAACTCTGCTTGACTCACTAAAAGACATCAGTCCTTCCATGCCGTATTAAGCCTATCCCGGGGGGGGAGGTGCCACTCCAGCTGATAAATTATAGATATTTTTACAATGTAGTCAATAGAAACAATCACTCCCATCCTGTACAGAAGAGAAGATGAAAGGGCCATAAGAAATATCAATGCACTAGCAAATGAGAGGACTATTCTGTAATGGATTTTAAGGGTTTGTGATTCAGATTACAGTGTACTGGATGGGAAAGACAACCCTAGGAAGTAAAGTTGGATGCCCTTCAGCTTGAGAGGGATGATGACCAGAAGATGAGTTTTATGGACAAGAAAGAACAATAACTACAACCAGCATTTCTGGTTAACAAGCTCATGCTGGTCTTGTTAGTGAAGGAAAATGAATGAAATTGAAAATAAATGAAACATTTGAAAGAATTAGGATGTCTGTATCCCTGGTCTAGGTATCTGGATACCATTAAGGCTAGAGCAAAACTTAACTTATGCAGGTGTTTAGAGAAAAGTTTTATTGCTATCTTTCCATTAAAGATTTTTAAAGGCCATAAAAGATTAGGGGAGAAAGGACACAGAAGGAAATCAAAGCCAAATGCAATGTACCTGGGGCAAGTATTCCCTTCAAACGTTCTCACCACTAGCCAGTAATTAAGATAATATGTGAATTTCCATGGTAAGCATATTTTTCAGTTTCGGAAATGTAATCTGTCTCTTAAATACTCTATTCTGAAGCCTTGGGTAATAGTAGGTTTTAGCCAAGGGACTCTTTTACATGCCTATTTTCCCCAGAAATCTCTTAGCCATTATTCACGAAGAGCCAAATTCTGGGGTTAGGTCATGGTCAATCCGTGTGCGGAAGGGACTCTCCACATGCAGAACTCACTCCTCTCATGTGGAAGAGGACACACAGAACTGTCTTCTTGGCACCATTCCCCACTTCTTACAGCTGTGGGGACTGAGGAGGTGGGGACTGGGTTGCCCTACAATGGGGCATGGGGACGCACATCCTTGCCTCTCTAGCCTTAGAGATTAGGCCTGGGTTTGTATTACCTGACCTGTGGAGTCTTCTGCAAAGAGGAGATCCACCTTGGATTTTGACTAGGGAGAGTCACTGGTATTGCAACCAGCCTATTCAGAAAAGAGATGAAGGCCTCTCACATGGATGACCCTGCCCTTGCATGGATCTCTGGGGATCGTACAAGTTTGGATGCTGCAGGTTCTCCCTCATTTCTACTGGATAATGGAATCTCCCTTGTCGTTGCTGACTAGATCTGAGGCAAAATGAACACGATTCCTCCAGAATCTGTGATTTCCTCCCTAAGATACAGTTGGCTAATATGGGCTCCCAGTTTACACATTATCTTGGTCACAAGCTCTCCCACTGGAACCCTCATCTCATTCATTGGACAGGAAGGGCTGGGTATCAGAACAAACCCTGCAATTTAATTTTTCTCCTCCACGCTAGCACAGCATGCGAGCCAGAAGTTTCCAGGCTTCAGCTATGTCCTGACTTAAAATTATTTCTTGCACAACAGCCTCTTTATATTCTATGATTCTATGAAATCTTCTACTACGTGACCTTGGTCAAGTCACTTAAACTCCAAGGGCTTAATTTTCCCCACCTGTAGGGTTAGATAGTAGATAATGTTTTCACCCCTCAGCTCACAGAGAGCCGAGAAGCTATCTCACAGGGATGAGATGGGATTTAATTCACTGATGTTTGTAAAGTGTTTTGAGATTCTTAGAGGAAAGGTGTTACAGAGCAGAAACGTGATCCAGTGGACAGGGCATGAGAGACCTGAGTTTAATTCCCTGCTTTGCCACACATGCCCTGTTTAAGCCTGGGCAAGTGGCATAGTCCTGGCTCCCAATGGGACAACCATTCTTCCCTACTTCACAGGGGTGTTATGATAATAACCACATTAAAAATTATAAGGTACTAGAATATTGCAGGAAGTGGAGCCTTGTGGGTACCTGATCCAGACAGATGTGTTATTTTTAGTGTTTGGGGTTTTTAAAATACTAGCTGCATTATTTTCACTGAAAGATCAATTCTGCAGGCATTATGACTTCTTTTTATATTTTTCAGTATGCTTATTTATAGCAATGTTGTGCTGGATGATACTACAAATACATAAAGATGAGTTCCCCTCGCTCTGCTGTGTTTCCACAGCTCTCCTTGCTGTGTGCAATATGGCTGACTGAAAGCTTGTGTAGCTGTCCAAAAGAGAGCACGTATTCCAAAGGAGTGAATCTGAACGCCACCTGCACATACTTAGCTACTAAAGGAGCTCACTTCAGTTTGTTTAAATACCTCTCTAGACAAGCACAAACAACAGCCTTGATGTGCCTATAAAACTTTAGTAGGTTAGTTGCTTCTCTTCTCAAAAAGCACAAGAATATGAAAGAGATTTTATAGAATAAATGACAGCAGCCACCTTCAGTGATTCACACTGTGTAAAACACGATGTTGAATTGTATCAACTGTGGGTATATTATTGAGTAAAAAACTGGTACATTAATAACTCTAGGTGACGAAACAGGTAGATAACATCCATACAAACCTTAGTCATGGCACCTTTACGAATATGCAAAACATCACAGGTACAGGGCCTTATTTGCAGACACTGAATTAAACTGTAATCTTTAAAACTGAGTTAATTCTGAATCTGGTTTTGGGAGACAGCAATTATGTCAGCGAAGTATAAAAGCAAGGAAAATTTTTATATTAATGACAACTGAGAAAATATATATATATATATTGTAACAGATGTCAACTGCAGTTAGATTCAACTCAACTTATTAGTGCATGGCTTTTAGCCAAAAGCAATTCACATTTGCAGAAGTGTACTATCGCATATGTCTTAATAACAGAAATGTGTTTTTAAAAATGTATGTGATAAGTCACATATGGTAGAAGGAATCTGGACAGCTTTCCTTTTGACAATGGAATCAACTAACTTTATTTTGTGAAGCTGAAGAACATTAAAATTCAAGTGAAATTCTCTTTGACATTTGGAAGAGCTACAGCACTGATGGCATTAAAAACTAGATGGGAGTCTGCGGTGCTGAATATGGTCTCCTTGCTTGTACAAATACAATCTACATCCATTACAGTTATCTTAAAGATACCATTTTACTCTTGCTCTCAGAGGCAAAACCATCCAGGTACATTAAGTGCTTACATTTCATTGAAAAATACTAGGCAGATACTTTAGCTCTTCTTTATGCAGAGTGTAATTAATATGTATAATGGACTCCCTAGGGTACTAACTGAAGCTGCAATCATTAACATATTCAAAGGCAAGTTAAAACAAGCAGTTGGGGAAAACATGACAGGGTGAAATATACATGTGGAGGTGGAGAGAGCTAGACTGGCCATATGGCCGCTTTCCATCCCAAAATGTTACTATGTTTTTCAGGTCCCAGAAAGCAATGATTTAACTCAAAATAAAGAAACGAACATTTTAGATGGCGTACTTGCGCATCGCTGTAAAGTACAAATTGCTTAGGAGTGGCATTGTCTGCTGCAAACTGGTGCTGCACCACTGACTGCCATGAAGTGGCCCCAACTTACACCAGCAGAGAGTTTAAAAAAAAATCATGAATTGAAAAATATTATGTTGGAGCCGCCCCCACTTGCTTCTCTTGTCCCCTAGAAACTGAAGAGGAGCAGCCAATTCACTTCAAATAACAACTACCAGCAAGAATTTTAATTCAGGTTGGCCTGGACCTAGTTACCCAGAAATGAATGGCCCCCTGTCTCATTACAAGTTCCGTAAGCTTTTATATCCCCCCTGGTTTCCATTTCTAATTCTCATCAGATTAAATGAAACATGAAGAGTCTGATTTACAACTGCCTGGCACCTTGCATGGTTGTTCTGATGAGCATTTTACATTCATTTTGCCCTGCTGTAAATGACTATCCAAGGTGGAAGGCAATGGAGAGTGAGGCCTGTAGTCTTTTCGTTGTGCCTCCCAAAACATAGCCACTCATGAGCCCTCCCAGAGTTTCTAGGAGAAGAATCTCTAGGAGGAAAATCACTTCCAAAAGGCATCATGATCAGCAAAGTGCAATGAAAACAGTGGCTATAATAGGAAGATATAGTTCCTGGGGACTTAGTTAAACTGCAGACTGATCATCCACCAAGGCTGGAAGTATGTGTTTTATTGGTACTTAATAGGACATTAAAACTAGAGTATATGTTGTTTAAGCAGAAAAAGTAGCCGCTGATTGCTATTACCCTTAACTGAACACATCTCTCCTGAAAGTACCAGGACATCTATATAGCAACTTTCTTAATTCAATGATATACTAGAGAGTGGCTGCTAGTGCCCTAAGATTTAAGATCTTCTCATAAAATGCCCCGGAAATTGGTCCCCGGTAGCTTGCTCATCCTTCATAGATCCCCAGTATAAAGAACAGAAACATACGTGCGTGTGTGTGTGTGTGTGTGTGTGTATGTGAGTTCTTAACCAACAGGATGGCAAAGCTCTGATATACTGGTGCAAAATATTCTCAAGTGTCTAGAAATCATTTGGCACACTTGTAGTTATTTCCCCCTCTGTCAGATCTTCCCAAGGATTGCAATTAAAAAACATAATCTTTTTAGCATGTGCAACCCCCCCAGGCTAGGAGCACTATGTACTGAACATGAGTATGATATTATTTGGCAGCTATTCATAGACAGCACATATTAATTTATGTAAACTGGACACAAATCAGGGCATGCAGTCATGAGGGACACATGAAAAATCGAAATCTGTCCTTGATGATCACGGGATTTTTTATGGCTCTGATTATGGATTAACTTGAGTTCCAATGTCTATTTTATTGCCCTATTGTGGACCTTTTGTTGTGGTTGTTTGCATGAAGTTCATTAAAGTTGAATTTTCCAACGGATATAAAAATAACTTACTTTACAGGAATGTTTCTAGGTTTTGTCTTTTCGGCAGCCTATAAATAGAAGGGGGAGGGAAAAGAAACAGTTAAGCAACATTATCAAGCACAACGTTTCCTGGAACCAAAATAATATTAAAATAGAATGATGTTCAGAAATGGAATAAGCAAACCAAAGCAGGCTACCATCGTTAAGTAGGCAACTGAGTCAAGATAGCAACTGCTGAACTCTTTCCGCACAATTGTGTTACAGCTCTTAAAACATTCCTCCCTGTGTTTGAGATATCATCATGCTTTATTTTTTTAATGGCTGTAAGTGTACAGGAACCATTCATTCAGAACGATTGCTGCCTTTCCCGGTTTGAGATTTGGTCATGTTTGTCGCAACGTTACTACCTACATCTAGAACACAAACAGTAACGGGAAAAATAAAGGCAAGAACGGATTCTATTTCCAAAACAATTTTTATTAGCCAACAACAGAAAAGGGCAATGGATGACCAAATGTTCAGATCAATTTCCTCTCGTGAAACCTTTGAGAAAACACACTCCAAATCATCTAAATGAGTAAATCTCTGGGCCTCTCGGCCTGTACCGCCTCAGACATGGAGCCTGGTTCCAGTTTATTGCTGAACCCATTGATCTGTGTACAGTCCATTTATCATTCATGAAAAGAGCCAGTGATCTTCACAGTATATTAGAAGAAACAACTCAGATCATCTGTCAACGGCCCTCTTATTTCTGTTTCCCTCTCCACGGGGATTTCATCTCCTTCGATTCTTCTTGAATTAAAATGTTGCTAAGCAACACAGCTGGGGGCACTGATGGCAGAATGGCTACAGTCTATCAAACTGTTTAAGCTGTTGGAGATTTTAGTGGTGATTTTTTTTATGCTTCTATGGCATAATTATGTAATCTGAACCAAACTTTTATTCCCTCAGAATTTCATAGACTATATAAATCATATTGCGATACAGAGAAGGTTGAAATATTATCTTAAGACAAAATTAGTGCTGTCAAATCATTTTAGAGCATTCTTTTTAGTATTTGAAGTACTAGGCTATCAGTTTTAAATGGGGAAAGGAGTCAAACCGTTAGTCAGATTACGTGTACTGTAGCACTGAAATGCAGATTGAAACGTGACTGATCCATAAACCCATTACACTATAGAAAGCTTTCGTGCTTACTTGCATTTTAGTATATTTCAGGAAACAAAATAAAGCCAAAAAAACTGGTGATGATGCACAAGGGTTAAGGGTGTTTGGGTGAAATATTGTAACCTTTGCTTCATTCAGGGACAAGGAAAAACATATTCCTTGGTAAAAATTCCCAGTGAGGGTGATATTCAAAATGTTCAGATAAGGACAAAAGGATTAGATCTTCTGTCTAAATTGGCCTCAACTCTGAAGCGAATCCCCTGAACTTGCAATACTGGGCTACAAATCTTGTGAGAATAGGTTGTTATATGACATCATCAGTGGGACCAGAAATTTTGCAAAAAAAAAAAAATAATAATCCCCCCCCCCCTCCCCAGTAGTAGGGAGATCCACATTTAAATCCATCAACATCCCAAACCATTGATTTTTCACATGAGATAAGGAATTAAGGTTTGTGAGATCTGAAATGGGGAAATATTAGTTTTATGGACTGGCTCCTTTTGGGCAGAGAAAGGCTTGCTCTTTGTATCTTAGATTACGTTTTACATTATTTATTATGGGTCGGTAGAGCCTGGGAGAAGCGTTTGTTTTATATTTATACAGTGAAATCAACATAAACAAACAAGACAGTAAGCAAGTAAATGAATATTAATCAAACCAACTAGGTGAAAAGAATGGTAAGGCTGCTCAGTGAAGCACTCAGAACTCAGGAAATGCGAAAGTTAACCTTAATTCTGCCCCATTGTGCAAACACATGATGAGGTCTCTTCTAGACCTATGTTTCTATGATTGCATCCCTGCCTCATGAAGTGGTCAGTTGGCTGGTGTGGGTCCTGCTTCACTCCATAGGCACCCTCCAAAATATACTCAATTTATTTGATGCGTACATGTTCAGGGCCAAAAGGCCACTGTTTAACAAAAGAACCCTCATTAATAAAAGAAAAGTGTGTATGTGTGAACAAACTATTTATTTAAAATCTTATAATTGAGCCTATTAAATGGATTTTCAGTGGACTACTGAATTTCAAGTTTCTATCCTCTCCTCCTGAGGTACTAAAAGTGTTTAGGCAGCAAAGAGCCCTGTGGCACCTTATAGAATATTCACCCACGAAAACTCATGCTCCAATACGTCCGTTAGTCTATAAGGTGCCACAGGACTCTGCTGCTTTTACAGATCCAGACTAATACGGCTACCCCTCTGATACTTAAAAGTGTTTATAAGGTTACAAATTCTCTTTTATCAAGCAGAAGTCTACTTTCTGACTGCAGTCTAACAATTCTCATGATCAGTCTAGCTAGCCTATATCTGGGCTTGTAACACTACAGAGTTAGGACTGTGTAAATCTAAACTAAATCTCAGATACTGGTTACTTTTATCAAATTCTTCAAAAATAATCACACACAAACTTGATTGTAAATAAACAGATAAGAGATAACAATAGAACGAGAGGGAAGTGTTTTGAATAGGAAGTAAATATTTATGCAAATACAAAGAATTACAAGGTTAAATTAATCTATAGCAAATGAGCAAAATGAGGAAATGTACTAAACTGTTTGTATAAAGACGATGAAGCTAGTTCAGAAATTGAGAGAGAATTGGGTAACGTCAAAATCATAGAATATTAAAGATCAGAGTCTAGGCGGTGCATTCAATTTTGAGTAATTGAACATGTGGATTGCAGCTGTTTGCATTGGAGGGGAAAATGTGGTGGTGATGTGTACAATGGGAATCTGCCTACATATTATTCTGTGTGGCTGTGAAGATTGGTAGCATGCCATTGTTTTCTTAGCTAGTGATTTCCTAGATTACTTGTGATTGTGTTTGTGGGAAAGGCACTTCAGTAACTCAAAGCGTTTGGTAGTATAAACTTTTTACACACACTCTCTCTCTCTTTCTCTAACCAAACCTTTCAAACAACCAGGAAAGGCTGCACCCAGTTTCAATTTGCATTTTGGATGAAGGAGCTGCTTACTTATTATATTACCTGAACCTATTTGCCACTTAGTGGGAGTTGAGGATGGGAGCTGACCATGCAGAATTAGACATAAGGAATTCCATCTGAGTAAGTATTACAGGATCTGGCCCTGTGCTTTCATTTTTCTTGTATGTGTTGCTCACTCTTTTTCACAGTATATTTGTTGCAATATCATGAGCATGCTCAGTGGCAGAAAATACAGAACAGAGGAATCAAAGTGACATTGAGTGACTATACATATTAAGCTTTGATGCAGAAACATATTGTTTGAAAATATTGTGTGTGGAGCAGGTCTGTCAATTAGAGCTAATTATTTTTTCTCTGATCAGGAAGAATACTATCTTGTTTTAGGCAGCTTTCTTTGAAATGTACATCTTTTATACAACTTCATTATAGGAAAATACTTCCTCCAAATTACTTTTATTTCTGGGTTGCTTCGCTATTGACTCAACTGGTCTATGTTGAGTAGTTCTCTCTGCTTTGATAATTAACTTTTGATCATTACTGAATTTAACAGCTCTAGTCAGATGTGTTCATAGTCATCCTCGTCAATTACTTCAGTGCTCATCACCTTTAATCTTTGAACAAAATGATATCATTGAGCTTCCATCAGCCTTGATATAGAGTTAACAATTTTCTGTTTCTCGTCTTCATGACTCAATTTGTTTTAGATGTGAGGTGAGCTTTTGATAATTAATTTAAGATATTTCAAAGACAAACAATTTTAAAAGTGAGTTATTTTGTGCAACTTATATTCTGGGCTTTTACAAATAAGAAATGGTTTTTAAAATCCAGAATGATTCCTGAACTTCACACATTAAAATGACTATAAATAGAGTAGGTAGGAGGTTCCCAAATCATGATACATGTGGTCTGAGTGGGCGATCACACTACAAAAGAATGGAAAGAAAATGAAATAATATAATGGGATTCAATGAGCGTTAGGAGGGTTACATCATGGGATTGCTGCTAATTTTGAGTTTGCAAGTGTACATTAAAATAATTTAAGATGATTAGAAAATGGAGACCAGACTGAACTAGACAGTTATACTGCTTTAATTTGTAATTTCCTTCTGATTTTTTACAATTATGGTACTAGTTATATACCATATCTCTCTAAAATTATCCTCTCTCCACAGCTGCCCCTCTAGGCAGACACAGGATGAGAAGGAGAAAGAAGATAAATTGGAGGAACAGATGAAGGGCAGCAGCAGTTCACAGAAACTTTTTGGGTGTTGGGGGATGGTTTTCCATAGCATTCAGGGAACTCAAACGTGAACTCCAGATGTGAGCAGCACAGAACAGTAATAGAGAAGTGAAAGAAATGTGTCCCTAGAGGCTGGATAAAGAGACAAGTTTCACTAATTGTCAAACAAAAGAAGGCACTGGCAAATAACCATCACCCTTATGAATTCCTTCCGTGAACTGCACTGTGGGCCAAAATAGTGTCTGTTTTTCTGGTTATCAATCAAGGCACTAATCTTTCTGATGGACATTGTGTTTTGGTCAGTGCAAGGTACCTAGAGCACTGAAAACACACGCACAGTAAACTCTCAAGAACGGCAAGTCAAAAAATGTTGGTCAAAATTGTCTTTTGATGGAAAACTGGGTTTTTGAATAAATGCAATTTTCTACTGAAAGTATTTGTTTTCTACGGAATAGGTAGAGTTTTCACTGAAAACCTGAAATCTGAAAAGTTTGTAGCCAACCATGAGTGACAAATTGAAATGTTCTGGAGAACCCCTCTTCCACATTTTCTGATCAGCTCTGCTCTCAGGGGTGAGCAGCTAAACTATCCCCCATAGGTATGTTCATGACTGACCATGCTCTCCTCTTGTTCTGTCAGTGGAACAGATGATCATCACTGAAGGTCCAATTCAACACCCTTGGCACTAATGAAAATCTTTCCATTGACTTCAATGGGAGTTAAATCAGGCCCTTTGCAAATTAACACCACTCTTGGAGGTTGCGCTCTGTCCTTTGGGTCACGGATAGAGTGCTGAGTCATGAATTAAACTACTAAGAATGGATGGTGCTGGACCTTGGTCTGCTTCTGTAATTAGACAGTTGGTCTCAGGTGGAATTTTCTGGGGGGTGGAGAAGAGCACAGTGTGCATGAAGGACGCTGTGCAAAAGGGAAGTCGGGAAAATTGTGCTGGGGGTCACAAGCCTCAAGGGATCTCTGTTTTTTTTTAATGCTGTGGTTACATTCTCCTCTACCTGTCCCCTAACATCAATGGAGGAGAATCTGTTGCTTTCTTGCTAATCATCTCTGACAGGAAGTTGGAAACCTTGTCACGGACATGCTGCATGTGGTATTCTAGGGCAGCCTCCCTGAGGATGAAAAGCTGGGCTCACTGAATCTAGACCGAAAAAATGGAGCGAGGATGCACCCTTCTCATCCCAGAATATTCTTGCGTGTAGTCCCTGTTTTCCTTCAGAAGGCAAATAAAAGGAGAAGAGTAGCTGAGATCAGTTTTAGAGAGAATCAAATCACCACATCCAGGGTGGCTATAGACCCAAATGGTGTACATACTTCCCATAGGACTCCCTCATGGGTATGTATTAGATACAGAGCATCTCCTCACCTTTCTACAACTTTGAGCAATACAGCACCTTTCTTGGCTTTACAAGAGTTCTTCAGGAATATTTAGGGTGGAATTCCACTAAGTGGGAAACTCCTGTTTTAGATGGTGCAGAGCAGGCTGGGTAAAATTTGCAGCCTTTTTAGGGATAACAAAGTTTGTAAAGAAATGGCAAGTGCATCTACAGATGGTGGAGCATCTTCCAGCAAACTCCACTGTTTTTAAACTGAGTTACCGTAGGGATGATTTTGGGTCACTGTGTGCAATGGCCAGCATTTCCCCCAGATTTCTACATTTACTAAGGGAAATGGTGGATGCCAAACTGAAGAAGCATGTAATGCAAAACATGGCCAGTTCCCGTTCTTCATGGCATGTCCCAAATGAAAAGAAGCCACTGAGACAAGAAGCCCAGGGACAGTCTCTTCAGCAATGCTTCTCAGTGTCCTGTGGGATTTTTCAAAACATCACTTGCTGATGGATGCTAGTTGTAAGGCAGGTAAGGTGGAGTGGGACAGAGGAAGTGTAAACAGTAATTTGTCCTTCTATAACACCTTCTTTTGGGAGGGTCTCAAGATGTTTTCCAAGTGATAATTAACTCTCACTATGCCCCTGACAGGTGTAGTAGGTATTATTTATATCCATTCCACTGACGGGGAACTGAAGCAAAGAGAACTTAAGGGATTTGGCCAAGGTCACACAGGAATTCTGTTGCTGAGCTGAGAATGGAACTCCCGATGCCTAGCCCCACATGTTAACCACAAGAGAAAAAAATCCTCAAAAGGCAAAGGAAATATAAGGAGAAAAAGCCAAGAAAATTACAGAGGATAAAACAAAAACTACCCCAAGAAAAGGGAGATAAGCCTAAGGTGAAAGCTTAGGGCCGAGAGCCAAGAGAACAGTATTTCTGCCACTGACCATTGTGAAACTGTAGGCAACTCACATAATCTATATGTGCCTCAATTCCCCACCTATAACTTTTGGAGAATAATACTTTGTATTTACCTCATGACTACCTTAAAGGTAGGTGTAACTTATTAATATTCACAGAGTGCTTTGAGGTCCTTGGATACACGTGTTCTTAAATTGCTAAGTGCTATTAATAAGTATGACTTCTCCAAAGCCCGCATGGGTTAAAAAGGCCTCTTGTCACAGTAAAAGGAAGAAGTATACACAGCCATATCAGAAGCAGCCTCTCTTACCCCAATTTACTTGCAGTTTATGCACTTAGATTCCCCTTTGTAGTGAAGGTCTTTATCTCATTCCTCAGGGAGTCCAACCTGTCCCTCATCTTTTTCCTCCTCTAAATCAATGAATAGTTACCCAGGCTTGAGAAGCAAAAGGGCAGAGTCAAAGAGCAACAGCAGTGGCAGTGCTGGGAAAGATGTGAGGCAATATTGGTATTGTTCGCACTGCTCGTTTATTGCCTATGCAGGATTGAAGAGTTCAAGGACTATACTATATATTTCATACATAACCCGTTACAAACAGGCGCTGGAGAGACGGACGTAACAACACACATCAAAAACTTCTGTGCTGCCCTCGGGCTGCTTTTGTTTGTTGCTCGGCTCGTTGGTTCATTTAACTGTGTACTAAGTAATGAGGCGCAAAATATTCTGCACAATAACTGAGTTGGAATTTTTTGGGGGTAGTTTTGTGACAGACCAATTCTTTTTCTGTGAAAACCAAATTCATGACAGGTGCAGAATAGTCCATGTTCCTACAAGGGGCGGGGGGTTAACGTTCAATCTGTTCACAGGGCAGATGCCCCCCTGCTGGTACAGCAAACTGCATCTCCCTTTGCCCACTATCTCTGCTGTGCGCAGGGGGATTCACCCCAACGGGGTTTACAGCTGTCAGGTCTCACCACCACCCTCCCACAGGTGCTCCTCTGGGGAGAGTAGCTTTAATCTCCACTGGGATTCCTGCTTGCAGAGGCTGACAACTGGATGTGCTAACTCAGCTCCTTCTGCTGCTTTTCCAGCCGATGACACCCACCTTTGAGGCTGCGCTGGCCACCTGTGGGCCCATCCACTTTGAGCTATAGTAGCTCCCCATGTCTGTTTATCTACATCTGCACTGGCCCTTAACTTAAGCTGGGGAAAGGCTGCCCCCACTTTTGCTGGTTATCATTTGAGGCTTGGAATTAGCTAAGGAGCCAGTAGGGCTGTATTTTCTGTTCCACGTATATGATGTCTGTGCTGTGATCGATATTACCTGGTCATTTCATGTGGGTAGCATGAAGGTGAAGTGCCTAGTTAAGAGATTACTAAGGAGCGTGTTATATGTATGCTTGTTTGTGGGTAAGCGAGGAGAGGACCTCTCTCTAACATCATTTATCAATCCTTTCCCTCTTTGCTAGGACTGTCTGGCTGCCAAGCATCTTTGTGTTTTGTTTTTCCCTATTTTTTTCTATGTCTGGTGAAGCTGAGAGCTGGGTCACAACAGCCAAATTGGACAAGGAAAAGACAATCCAGTGTCCTCTGACTAAAATGGCTGCTCCATCCACTGCTTTTCTGGTATGTGCAGCAAGTGTTCCATAGCCCTGTTGAGGGCCACAACTGGAACCTTCATGGCAAACTTCTGTTTGGTCAATTTCCAGCACAGTTCCACAGTACCATACAGTGCAACCATATGTTCCGAGGGTCATTTAAATCTCCTTGTCATTGGTAGATACGATGACCGACTGAAAAGATTAAATAAAATGTCATGGACCTGAAAGAGTTACAAGTCCTAAAATCTGTGGCATTTTAGTGATTTGAAATTGTGTATACGCTTTATCTGACATATTCTTTACAAGACCTCACAGGCATTGCTGAATGCAATGGCCACAGGTGTTTATGGGGCACAGAAATACTATGAAATGAATCCCCATGACTATTGTAGGCATTGTTACCAGCCATACAAGCTCTTATTGCCAAAAATTAGTCTTGTGAAACAGGAGTATCCTGGGGCAAAGTACGCCCCGTGTTTCATTAGTGTTGCACAGAATAAAATATTTCGAGCACCAAGCAAAAATGGAATGGGGTATCAAGAAGAGACATTTCTCCATCAGAGGATCTTTCTTAGCCTATAGAATGAAAAAGATTGGAGAATGACTACACTATCCTAATGGCTTCTGTTTTCACTAATGGCTGAATGAAAACATTTCCCTACAGCTTTAAAACATGACTGTATATCTTAAACACTGCTATGTGGGGTCTTCATCAAAACTAATTCTGCTGTGGCAACCACCAATGTTGCATTGCTTTGTCTGGGATTTCAATGAAGCCCAGTGACAGATAAACTGTTTACATTAAAAGACTCTATCAAAGTTATTTTGCACCTAGTTTCATCCTAATCCGTCTGATTTTTCTATAGCTTTGACAAGACGACCTCTCTCGCTGTGTGTGCAGTATTGATGTCATTACTGAAGAGCTGTACCTCAGCCTTTCTGCTGATAACAAAGTAAATGGAAATGTGGAGAAACCTTGGGGAGGCAAACAACTTGTTCAGGATCTAGCTAAAAAACAGGAAAAATTACAATAGGAAAGGGTATCTATTGTTGCAACTAGTATGGTTACTATATCACTTTAAAACAGTGCTGTTTACATGATGAAAATGTACTGAATCTTTTATATTCACAAACCTTAAGCCAAAAAGTCTGTTTTAATTTAACTTGAATAAATGCTTTGAAAGTTCAATGTGCATTACAAGAATCAGAAGCTCTCCCTACGGCTGACAGCATTTTTAGACTCAGCTACAAAGTAATTCATTTTGCATGCAATTATCTAATACTAACCTAGCCAAGAAAGACTGTTTGGATAAACTATAAAACTAAGATCATGGACATGGATTATATAAAAGGTGTCTCGTACATGCATGGTTATCACACATGCAAAAGGTAATCATTAAGTGAAGCAGAAAAAACAAATAGAAAAGATAAAAATGTTTCATGGATTGTTCTGCCAAAATACAATGTACATAAAATATTCAGAATAATGGAACAGATCTGTAAATGGTATCAATGTTTCTTTGGTTCAAAAATACCCAGATCTCCAGCAATGTGCTTTAAATTAAGTGCACGTTTCAAAGGTTACGAAGATTATTCCTTAGGAAGAACAAAGAAGAGCTGGTTAAAGAAAATTGGGTACACTACAACTACTTAAAATACTGTATCAGGGCACAATTCTTTTGGATGGCTCTGAGCTCAAAGCTAAATTGAATTATGCAGAGCTACTTTAAAGAACAAAAAATACTAACCTGTGTTTTATCTAAATTCTTTAAGATGAACCTAGTCACTAATTTAAAAAAACACTATTCTTCCTAAATTTCTGGGTTTTTTTGTTTAACTAAGTAATAGGACCATCTAAAGGCTCTATCCTTCCTTACAGAACACTGTTAACATTAGTTAACATTAATCCCTGAAATGCATTGCCAAATTATAGGTTTACTAATACACGTCTGTTATTTTCTTTGTATTTATAATCCCACAGCCAATCTGAAACTATTGGGTAATGGGAACATTCTCTGCAAAGTAACAATATCCTAGTGATCCATGCACCAAAATTCTGTTCAATGACAGTACTGTAACAGTTTAAAATCCAGGCAACTGCTTAAGTTAAATATAATGATTCTACTCAATAATACATTAAGCAGATGTTTACCTGGCGTTATGCATTTGTGCCATAAATATCTATTGGGTTGGTCAGCGTGCATATTAAAAACCACTGGAATTGGTCAAATTGTAGATAATGTAAAACTTTAAAGATGGCAATTTTAATAAAACTGTCAATACAATTTTCTCTGTGAAAACATTTGAGACTGATTGTGTTGCTTATATTGAAAGAGAAACACAAGGTCTATATCTTTAGATCTTTTATTGAACTGTGAGCACAGCATCAATAACTGCTTCTCAGCTGTAAATGAAAATTGATTCCAGATCTAACCCCTCATCTTCTGTGTTCCTTTAATCCCAAATCACCCGCAATGGAAAGCAAAAGAATCAGCGTTATGCGTAAGTGACACACAAAGCACGTGTCCCCTGCTCTGTTCTAAGGTGACTGCACTGATGATGGTGCTTCCCCCAAAATGTTAGCAGGAGATTTAGGAGATAACTGTAGCTTTTCAAATGGTGGCCCATAAAGCAATGTGATGAATTCTGCACCTGGCTTGGAGCAACTTGCTCCTGCTTCATCACAATGATCGATATGGTTCATAGATTCATAGGATTTTTAGGTCAGAAGGGACTGTTAAGATCATCTAGTATGACTTCCTGAATAACACAGGCCAAAGAACTTCACTCAGTAATTTCTGTATTGAGCCCACAACTTCTGTAGCTTTTAAGAAAGATATCCTGTCTGGACTTAAAGATAGCAAGTGATAGAAAAACCACCTTATTCCTAGGGAAGGGGTTCCAATAGGTAATTACCCTGACTGTTAAAAATGTGCACCTTATTTCTAGTGCCTTATTTCTAGTGTGAATTTTTCTAGCTTCATCTTCCAGCCTATCTTAACTACTGTCAGAAATCAATTCCCCCTGCTGGTATTTGTTGACTATGGGCAAGTCACCTCTTAACCTTCTCTTGGATAAACTAAATAGATTAAGCTTCTTAAGTCTCTCACTATAAGGTATATTTTCTAGATTTCAAATAATTCTTAGCTCTCTTTTCTGAACCCTTTCCAAATTTTCAATATTCTTTTCAAAGTGTGGATGCCAGAACCGGGCACAGAATTCCAGTAATGGTCTCACTGACACTTGATGCAGAGGTAATATTACTCTGCTTATACATCCAAGAATTGTGTTCACCCTCTTAGTTATAGCATTGCACTGGGAACTTGTGTTTAGTTGGTTCCTCCCAAGAAGTGTGAAACAAAAGGAAGAACCTGATTGGCAGGTGGAAAAAGCAGGATGCAGTTCAGATTTGGGGTTTGGGCCCTACTCTAGTTATAACACTGATTGCAAATATTTGTGCTGGCTGGGAAGCACTAGATAGTTCAGCAAATCAGACTAACATTATTTACTTTTGTTTGAGAAAAATCAGTAAATGGTACATTTTTGCACGCGTAAACCTGCGCTTGGCCTATGTTACAAGCTTCATAAAGTACAAAAATGGTGATTTTGGAGTACAGGGTAAATCTGAAAGGTAAAATATAAGAGAGGAGACAGAATACAAAGATATTGGAAAAACTGCTAAGGTGCTTTCAAACTGAGATTTTCATCTTTTCTCTCTCAGTTATGGTATGCACATGTGTATATCTGAATTTCAAGCATCATTTGACTGTAAACTCTTACGTTAAAAAATTAGTTTTGTAACTCAGTGCCCCACAGCTGAACGTTTGGTATCTTAGAATTTGTATATTGCGATAGTCTCATTCTAGCTCTCATGAATGATCATTTTATATATTCCAGGAAACAGTATTTTGCATTTGAACATGCCATAATTGTTTTGTTAGTGTTTATGTATCTGACCAGTACATCTGATCAATGGTTTGTTTGTTTTTAAAAGAAACACGATCAAAACTTGTAAAGTGTGAAAGAATCCAACAAGTGAACTTTTGACTGCTACAACAGAGCTCTACTCCGCTTGCCCAGGTCTCAATGTGGGATGCAATCTGTGACAAAGATCCAAAATGAAGGACGTGCACAAGTTATTAATCCAGGAGACTTAACATGGGATTCCTTCCTTTAATATATTCGATGCTTTTTATTCCTTCCATTTCATGATCTTCTATTTCCGATGTAACTAAAAGTGAGGGCCTGCACATTTGGGTGGAATGCTGGAAATGAGCAATGCCCCTTGAAACAAAGGACAATTGAGAGAGCTTTTCCTTTCCAGATAGATTATTTTTGATACCTGATTGAAGAGTGCACTCTTGGAATACCTAAATATGCAGTAAAGCATCTGTTTTTTAAAAGATACTTGGGATTTCTCAGAAGGTTTGAACGTCCTGCCTAGTGTGAAAACAGGGTCAATGCTAAACAGAAACTCTCTTGAATATGTATTGTAGAACCTTAAGAAACCATATGAATGTTCCTTACTGTGTCTCCTTCTTCTCTTTGAACCTGGTGTTGCCAAGGGCATTACTAGAAAGTGACACCTGGATTTTTAGTGCAATGATATTAGTGTAAGACTCACAGTTTCCTTGTTTTTCTGAAAGACATTAAGGTTATATCCAAACTCCATCACAGTTGATGGAAGTCTTTTCATTCACTTCAGTGGGCTTTGAATCAGGCCCTTACTCACTTCAGCGCCTGATTCTGCTCTCACGGTTGCTGGTGTGAACACAGAGTAACTCCACTGACGTCAGCGGAGTAACACCAGTACGAAACTGGTGTGAGATCAGAATCAGGCCCTGAGTATGTGTCTGCTTGCTGTTATTCTAGTTTTGAACTGGTACTGACATTGCCAAATAGATTACATTGGGCCTCTCATTATAAATATTACATTTTCAATCAAGCAGTAAACTTGTTAGTCAGACAAGCTGCACAAGATTATACAACTCTGCATTGCATACATGTAGGTTTTTAATCCTTCGACTTGTGAGTGCTTGACATTGGGTTTCTGTGTTAGAAAATGCTGACTCGTACAATCCAGGTGCCAATGGACACTACAAAATATATATTTCTTGGCATGCCCAGGAGGAGGAAATGGGAGGGGTAGTGGTAAAATTCAGGTAGTTTGAAGAATGAATGAGAGCGCTCAGTTAAAAGCAACATTTCTGAAGCTGTAGGTAAACAGACATCCCAAAGGAGGTTTGCATCATTCCCTTTTCATATTCCTAATGATCAGCTGGACACTGTGAGAGTGACTTATCAAGGAAGAAAGTAAGAATTCACACACAATACAACATTCCACATCATAACAATTATGGCAACAAAATTGAAAATTTGCTTTACTGTTTTATGACCTAAGAATGATACGGGACCAAATTTATCCTTGGTTTAACTCCATTGTCTTCACTGAAATTATACCAGGGACGAATTTGGCCCAAGGTGTCTAGACTTTCTTATTAAAAATGCTGAAAAGATGCATGCCCTCCATTTTATTTCTCAGCAGTAACTGTAAATATTTATAATGCAGAATGGAAGAAAGGACAAGGTATCAGCAAGTTTTCTGCAAATGCTTTTTCACGAATGTCCCCTCTAGGCTGAAAGACGTCTGCTATTGATTCACAGCCAGGTCCTGCCGCTGTACCTCTGGGAAACGGGAGTGTATCACTAATATTTATATTAGGATTAATGATTGTGGGCTCTAAACCCTTTGTTCAGTGGCTGGAACAAAAGTTCCACGGTTCTCCACTGCTTTGTACTGACTACAGTCATTGATATCAGTGCAAAGAGAGTGTAAAGTGGGTGCAAACCATTACTTCTGATAGGAGTGAGTGGAGAATTCTGATTTGGGAGCATTTTACAACCCTTTGCACAGGTGTAAACAGCGACCCAAACTGGGTGCAAGGCCGTGGAGTCAAGATGATTAACTGGTGAACTAAAACAAAGGCTAAGAGGACCTGTCTCCCCTTGAAAATTATTCCTGAATAACTCCATGGGTAGACACTCTTAGACCTGGTCTACATAACAGGGTTAGGTTGCCATAAACTACCTTACGTTGACTTAGCTGTGGAAGTGTCTTCACTCAAATTTGGCTCTTGCTGACGTAAGTGCCTCTGTATGCCAATTTAGTAACACCACCTCCCTGAGCATCGTAGAATCAGTCAATGTAATTAGGTCAACACAGTGTCAGTGTAGACACTGGGTTATTACTGGCATTCACGAGCTGTCCCACAATGCCCCACACGGACAATACAATTGATATAAACCCTCCTGGTGAGGATGCGCCCCGCTGAGCCAAGAGGCCAAGTGTGCATACACACAAGCGATTTAATAACTGACGTGGTGATATTCTGATAGAAGTTAGGTTGACATAATCTTGTAGTGTAGTCATGGCCGTATTCTGGAATAGAAGTACCTTGTTCCTGTTAAGCTTAATCCACTTTCAAAGTGAATTAAACTGGAACAAGGTACTCTTATTTTGGAGTAAGATTGTCAAAACGTGACACTATTCATAATCAGTTGTTTGGGAATAGCTATTCCAGAATAATTCAATGTGTAGGCAAGCCTTGTGGTGATGGATTGGGAGAAGTTTACCCAGGAATGGATTTGATACAGATATAATAAAATAATATGCAACCACGTTCAACTGATGAAGATATTGTCAGATACGTATGTTATATGCACACGTCAGAATTTTACCTGTTCGTGGTCATCTTCATCACTGCTGAGTTTTAGATCATCTTCAAGCATTCTAAAAAATAATAATAATAATCCATAATTACATTTAATGAACTAATTTTATAAATTATAGGCCAAATCTAACCCTCAGTGAAGTCAGTGAAAAAACTCCCAGTGAGTTCAACTGCAGCAGAATCAGGATCTATAAAAGGAAATTGTGAGTACACCATGACCACCTTTTTATGTGAATAAAGGCAAGGATGGACTACTTTGAAAATCACTCCATCACAAATGCTTACAATTAGCCCCTCTTTCATGTCCTCTTCTACCTGCTGATTGGCCCATAGTGAGTAGCTTACCACAAATGGGTATTTCTAGATTGGGAGAGTGGAGTTAAAGTAAGAGGAAGCACAGCTTCTCTCCTTTGCTGGAAACAGAGAAAGGGGTTCCTGTTCTTCTTGATTTAGACTGCTGCCCCATATTTTTCTTGGCTGCTGATTTGAGGACCCACCAGGCAGGGGATTGTGAATTGGGAATACCAGGAGGAGCTGGTGCCTGTTTGAAGAATTTCTGGGTCTTCCAGCATTCCTATCAGGAGGTACAGTAGTATCGGAGGGAAAGACAGGAGTTTTCCGTGCTAGGAATCTCCTCTACACAGTCTCTCTTCTACAGGGGAATCTGTCATACCACTGTTCCCTGTTCCCTCTACAGGACAAGGGGAAGGAAGAGACCATGGACTATAAGGTGGATAGAAAGCTGGCTAGATCGTCGGGCTCAGCGGGTAGTGATCAACGGCTCCATGTCTAGTTGGAAGCCGGTTTCAAGCGGAGTACCCCAAGGGTCGGTCCTGGGGCCGGTTTTGTTCAATATCTTCATTAATGATCTGGAGGATGGCATGGACTGCACTCTCAGCAAGTTTGCAGATGACACTAAACTAGGAGGAGTGGTAGATATGCTGGAGGGTAGGGATAGGTTACAGAGGGACCTAGACAAATTAGAGGATTGGGCCAAAAGAAACCTGATGAGGTTCAACAAGGACAGAAGAATCTCATTCACTGTTACAGACTAGGGACCGAATGGCTAAGAAGCAGTTCTGCAGAAAAGGACCTAGGGGTTACAGTGGACGAGAAGCTGGATATGAGTCAACAATATGTGCCCTTGTTGCCAAGAAGGCTAATGGTATTTTGGGCTGTATAAGTAGGGGATCTGCCAGCAGATCGAGGGACGTGATCATTCCCCTCTATTCGACATTGGTGAGGCCTCATCTGGAGTACTGAGTCCGGTTTTGGGCCCCACACTACAAGGATGTGGAAAAATTAGAAAGAGTCCAGCGGAGGGCAACAAAAATGATTAGGGGGCTGGAGCACATGACTTATGAGGAGAGGCTGAGGGAACTGGGATTGTTTAGTTTGCAGAAGAGAAGAATGAGGGTGGATTTGATAGCTGCTTTCAACTACCTGAAAGGGGTTCCAAAGAGGATGGATCTAGACTGTTCTCAGTGATACCTGATGACAGAACAAGGAGTAATGGTCTCAAGTTGCAGTGGGGGAGGTTTAGGTTGGATATTAGGAAAAACTTTTTCACTAGGAGGGTGGTGAAGCACTGGAATGGGATACCTAGGAAGGTGGTGGAATCTCCTTCCTTAGAGGTTTTTAAGGTCAGGCTTGACAAAGCCCTGGCTGGGATGATTTAGTTGGGAATTGGTCCTGGTTTGAGCAGGGGGTTGGACTAGATGACCTCCTGAGGTCCCTTCCAACTCTGATATTCTATGATTCTATGCTGCCCCCAGCTCTCTCCCCATTTTAAAAGGGGAAGTGATGAAAAATGTATACTACTATATTACTACCTATTTTATACAACAGCTCTCTTTTGATAAATCTGTACATTTTTAAAATGCAGGAATAAGATATTTTCACATGTTTTGGAAAAGAAACCATTTTACCTGCTTTTACATCAGTCTAGATTCCTCCATTTCTGGATGACCACAGAATAAGAGTGGGGAACCACCAAGTATATGCACCTATTCAACTACCCATACCTACATTGTGTGAGTGGCAATGGGCCTTCTTGGGAACACAAACTCCTTTAGGCTACATTTCTTCTGTTACCACAGTCTCTTTTCTACACCAAATCCCTCTATCACTAGATGATGGAACAACGTATCAGCATGCATCATCAAGACCTCTCATGCTACCCACTGAAATTGATGAGCTTCCCCTGTCCTATTTTGATCCCCTTCTGCCTCTGCAGGAGACTTGCAAATTGCAATTACGGATTCCTTTTCATGCTGATGAAGACTGGAGTCTATGAATTTTTACTGTTAGCCTTTAAATAACCGTAAAAATCAATGAGTGTTTTGTCTGGATGGCCTTTTGTTTGAAGACTACCGGTAAATCATGGCTCCCTACAAGGGGACAGTATTCCAGCTGGTCAAATATCAGCCATCTCCAAACCCTGCTGGTGCTTTTAAAAGAGAAAGTGTAAGGAGAACTTTAACTGGCTAGTAAGTCATCTGTCTTTTAGTGACCTCTGTTGTCGGGCAGCTCAGTGGTTACAAAGTATCTGGACATGAAACTACTAGTCATTAACCTCTTGATAAATGTCAGATGCCTCCTTGTAAAATGTGAGCTCATAGAAGTAAGTCTAAGGTACGGATAAGGAATCTTTTCCTCCAAAACTAAGAAATCTGCAGGAAATATTAATCTTTAGAGGGCTAGATTTTAGTGATGAATGGGAACTTTTTATGTTGTTTATCTAGCAGACACATTCATTTGTTTCTACAGTGGCACTGCCTTGTGCACCATTCACAACAACAGATCACTGCAGCTTGATCTATCCAGAGCCCTTAACTGCATCATCCGAGTTCATTATATACTCTTGAGGACAATGCACCCAGAATTATAAGATCACCTTAATGTGTGGATACATCTTTGTGCTTCTTAATTCTAATTCAATCCTAAATTCCTCTTCTAAAACCTACATCTCACTTAAATATGCAAAGCATTCTGCCTCTTTAAAGCAGATAATGTGCTCTGTAGTATTTAAAACAAAATACAGAGCTAAGAAAAAGAAGGCAAGGGACCTTTTCATGATTTAAGCCTAAAGGGTTATTTCTTTCTTTCTAGCCATTGCACTTTTTTCCCTTTTGTTACATGTTAAATTTCTTCTTGACATATTCTGTTGAAGGAAACCAAAAGGATAAAAGAAATTCTGTATTAGACAAATGAAAAGAAGCAAGTATAAAAAGATAAATGAATATACCTACGAAACAGTCTTGTAAAATGGCTGATTAATAACTGTCTTTATAAAGCATGTTACAGACATTTTCTAACAGTACAGTAAGCAGCAGGTATGTTTATATTGAATATTGAAAAATATAAATTTGATATAAAATATGATGATTAGTAGGAAGGACAACTGTTGGAGTTGGTTTCAGATAAACTAAATCTGCAGGATTTATGAGTTCCCATCAAGAGACTAATGGATGTTTAGAAGACTAGAGAGAGGGGTATTTGTTTAGCGGGTCCAAGCTTATCACTTGGAGTATATAATTCTTCTTAGCCTGGTCTGCTACATGAGGAATATGTCATCACATTCAGTTACACAACTCAAAGGTTAAACAACCAAACCACACCGCTACTAAAATGCATCATCCTGTAGTGGCAGATGGAATAATTAGGGAGAAACTGAATATGGTACCAACAATAAATATATGGCAAAGCAAAAAGTGAGGGAAGAAATTCAAAAATATACAGTATGCATAAATGAAAGTGAAATGTTCAAGAGTTCAGAAAGCCTCCTCCCAGAGGATATTAGTTAGAAGGAGGTAATATTTTACAGAAAGTGGAGGATTTAGACATTCTTCAACTATTTTAAAATGTGCTTAATATTCTGGAGAAGTGGGTCATGGTGGCTTGCACATTTAATGCTTCTATTAACTCCCATTTATAAGCAAGTGGCATCTGATCACTCTCAAGGCCCAATAAGGGCTTTTAAAGATTGCCAGCAATCCTAATCCAAGGTGACTGTTTCATAATCATCGTACCTAGAGAAGTAACACATTTCAGCCTCAAAGCCCTGAGCCGCAAGAGCTCTGTATCTACAGTACTTTCCAACACTGTCTGTATGGTCTGAACTTGAAATTGAGTCCTCTTGAGAGACAGCTACGTGTAAGTATGCATATATGATCTATATGGAACTATGTAACCGTTAAATTTAAGAACACCTTGTCTTGAGATTACAGAATGAATTCCTTGGTAATATCATCCCAGCTGTTAATAAAAGGCAATTCAGTGGATATATTAAAGTTATAATGAACACAGTCAATGAGGGTAAATCAAAAAGAAAACAGTCTGTATCAGAAAGCTATCTCCGGAGGTGTTACAAATTCATTTCATTTCCTATTCTTCTCTGACCTAATCGACATTATTGTTGAATATACATGTACTTGTTTGTCTTTTCATCCATAGCTAATGCATAACACCACTTTAGGGAAAGTGTGGGATTAAGAAGGATTTTTGATCTCATTATTAGAGCAGTGCCATTTACAGAGCAACAGTTAAGGCTGTGTCAGCATATTCATTATATTTTCAGAGGTTTATAATTTGGGATGTGAATTTGCTGCAGCCTGAAATGTGGTGACAAAGAAACACATTTATCCCTGGGGCAAACTGGTGTAATTCTCCTTGACTGACTACTACACTTGCTTATTCCAGAGATGAATCTGCTCCAAGAGCAGGCTTTTTATGCATTAGAAACTTAGATAGAAAGGGGGTGGAATGAAGGTTTTATTGGCATGAGTTTGGGAGGGCCACACCACTGACGATTGACAAAAACTTTATTATTTTGAGGATGCAGTAAGTTGACTTAGGCCTTAGTGGACTCTTTGAAAAACGGTATGGATTGAAAGTGAGGCTGTCCTAAAACAATTTTGGAGGGATATATGATTTTGGTAGAGTGAGCTGGATCATTACTGTTTCTTTGCTGCTCCTGGTGCTTTTCTCAAGGATCTAGCAACCAGAACGAGAAACACGTGTGCACTGAAAATAGACATGAACAAAGAACACCCTTTCTGGTCAGTACTTGTAGATGCCATCAAAGAATTCTGAGTCCCACCAGGCTCGTTTTTGTTCCAAAAGAGGATTGTGTTCCAAACTCCACCCTCTCCCGCACTCAGCACAGCGTTGCGCAGGGATGAATTTGGGAGTCAGGTCACTACATCCCAGTAGTTTACGTATGCTCAATTAAAAAGGAACAAGCCGTTTTAACCTTTCATTCATGCAATAAGTGATGGAAAAAATGTCAACCAAGCGGACATGAAGGAATAAGATAAAAGACCATCACTGAACCTGGACTGCAACTCATTGCACTGCTAACAAACCCAAGGGAATGCAGGAACGGAGCCAATTCTAAAGCCATCACTATCATAAACATTGACTTCATGAAATGTTTTGTGCACCTCAGACCTGTAGGTTTGGGCACTTGCCAACAGGGTGACCAGACAACCCAATATTATTCCGACCATCCCAATATTAAGGGCTTTGTCTTATACAGGCAACTATTCCCCCCTTACACTCCAGTCCCGATTTTTCATATTTGCTATCTGGTCACCCTACTTGCAAATGAGCAAGTAAAAGTTTTATTGAGGAAAGATGAGATAACTATTATCCATAAAAAGTACAATCACCAGATACCTCATTTTCAATAAATTCACATACCATTTTAACAGAAGCTTTAGAATTCCCGAAAGGGATACTGTCATAGCTGACAGGCCAAAAATATTATTTATCCATCTAGACTGTGGGCTTGACCCAAAGCCCAAGGAAGTCACTGGGAGTCTTCATTTACTCCAGGGAGCTTTGGATCAGGACCTAAATCTATTTTTTGGCTGTGCATACCTCTTATCACTGAAATATCTAAATATTTTATGGGTAATTTAGCTCTGGGACCCGAATCCTCAAAGGGATTTAGGCACCCAAGTCACATTAATTTAAATGGGAGTTTAGGCATCTAAATACTTTTGAGCATCTGGGCCCAGGTCCCTAGTGGATGTCATGGAGCACTCCTTTCCTCCCTTCTCTGGTTTTATGAAGCTGTATTTGGGGTATATATATTTTTAAAATAACAAACCATTCTGACTAAGGAGACAAAGCTTGATTCAAGAGGATGTTCTTGCAACACACCAAATTCTGTTCCTCCTTACTTAGTCTGGGCTCAATTCTCCACTGTGGCTAAGCTCCACTTGGATGTAGTGTGTGTGTGTGGGGGGGGGAACAGGGTGCCAGTTTCAGCTCCCTGATCCCTAGCTGCCCAGAAAATTAGCTCTTACTTTTGCCAAGCTGGCAATTATAAAATATACACTCATTTGGATCACACAATTGCCTACAAGTGTGCAGTTTTTTTCTGTGTGATGACAGCACACACATGTGCATGAATCAAGCACATACAGGTATGATGTTCTTTTCCCCACCAGGTTTGGCTCTGGTTGTCATGCTGGCAGGCGAGGTGTCAACACATACCAAGATCCCAGGCCACACCGAACACTGACAAATGCATTGCTGGAAACCAGGCTGAATCACCTGTGTGTTGGGATTGCTAAAACAGATGCTCAGGTGATAAAAATGTGTTTAGTGTTTAGACTTGATGAAACGCTTGTAGGATGCTGCATGTACTGATCTCACTTATAATGTCTGTAGCCCATGGTATAAGATTACATTGAGTATTTGCATTGTAGACCTCTGTAATTGTGTAACTCGAACAGGAAAGAAGCATTAATTAGTGTAAAGTACAGCTCTGCACAAGAAGGCCCACTGAAACCAAATGAGCCATTGTGAAACATCAAGGACAAAGACTTTGTGGATTGTCTCCTCTCCATCCTCAACACCCATGAAGAAGAGACAGGTGCTGAAACTTGTTCCGTCTGTTTGAACTGTTGGGGAAGGGAATAAAAATGCCTGACCAGAAGGAACTGTATCACTGTGCTGCTTGAAATTTGGAGAGGACAATATTTCCAAGCATAAGCAAGGGATCGCTAGACTGCTTAGCTTGGGTTAGCCCTAAAGGAAATATAGCATTTGCATATTACAGCAGCTTCTATTATCTTTTGAAACCTATGATTGTAACTCATTTGTGTGTGTATGTTTACCTGCTTTAACCTTGTAAATAACTCTTGTTATTTCTTTTTCATAGTTAATACATCTTTAGTTAGTTTATTGTAGGATTGGCTATAAGCATTGGATTTGGTGAAAGATCTAAGTTACAATTGACCTGGGGTAACTGACATTGGTATGTCGGGAATCAATTGGTATGTCGGGAATTGAAATGGACAAGATTCCGGCTCTCTGAAATGCTAACAAAAAATTGGATTACTGCAAATGGACTTGTACTCTGAGAGACTGTAACTGCCAACATAACAAGGAGGCCACATTTTTGACCACCATCCTTGGGATTGTCTCCTTAAAGGGGTAGTGTTTATAGCTAAAACAAGGCAGAATAGGACAGAGAAAGACGAGATCGTGCACAGAGATATAAAAAGCAGGGGAAAGAGCTGATAAAGAAAAGTGATGGCAGGCAGAGAAAGTGTATAAATGAGTTGGGAGTCTTCAAAAGAAAACAGTTCCCTCTTGCTTTCTCTTTACACTGATACAAATGGATCTATTCTGTGGGTTTTAGATACGGAAACATACACTAGCACCCTGCAACTATTTATTCTCTTTAGTATTAGAGAGACAGCTTGGAATGTCACACCAAATTTCACTTGTGATGTTTAATAAGACTTAAATCCGGAACAGGCAGGAATCAAATCCATGTCTTTGAGGTGAAAAAAAGCAGCGCATTACCATCCTGTGGTATAAAGCCCTTATTAACGCTACAGTCCAATGTTTTCTGGAATACCTAGTTGTGGAAAACACATATGAATACTGACTAGCAAGAAGATGTTACCTTTTCCACCTCTGAACTTTCACTGAATTGGTCCCATCAGTTCAACATAATCTAAACTGCATTTACCCTGTGGACATTATACTGAACTTGTTTTTCATTTTCCTGATGCATTTCTCTGTATTATATTAGACTTTTCAGAGAGTGGTAACTCAAGTTATCATGCAAATGACAAACTGAATAATGGAATTCAGATGTATTTCAAGAATATGTTGCACACACTGCAGCACAATTTTATCATTTATTAGGGGGTTTGTGTGTATGTGTGCGAGAGAAAACATCTAACAATATATTTCCCCAGAGAAGTTCATAAAACAATGGACAAAAAGGTTGGGAAAATGAAAACAAATGGTAGCGTAATTCCAAAGGAAAAAGAGGATGTTTTGTTTTAAAATATCCCATCTATAAATCTTGAGATTTGATATTCATCCTCCTGCTGAAATGTGCAAGTCATTTTAAAAATATTTCCTCTGAGATCATCCAAAAGTTATGGTAACTCCCCCCGCTCCCGCCATCCTCAAAACCCCCCCAGACCCTTAAAATGTTAAATGGAATTTACAAGCACCATTTAACCGGATATTCATGACCACTTTTCAACAATTGTATAGATACCTCAATATATTTTATTAATTTTCCCTTCTCGTTGTCTGCCATTTTCCCCCAGTTCTCACTGGTGACCATGGGCTAGTTCCTGCCAACTCTTACTCTCTTGAGTAGCCTATACTCATGTAAGTAGTCTCATTGGCCTGAATGGGACTACTTACATGAAAAAAAGGCTAGTTGCTTGATTAATGGATCAAGTGCTCATTCTCCAGCCTGGTGGTTTAGTAAGGTATCTCCAGTGAAGTCTCATGTGTTAGCCAAAAGGAAATGCTATGGACAATAAGACTAGTTGGCCTCTTCCCTCTCACAGGAGACTGAATACATTAGCCTCATAACACTGTCAGCCTCCCCGCAATCCAACTGATGGAGAAAGATGTCTTGCTAAGAAACACTCCATTTTGTGTTGTCACACTCAGTCTGCCTTAGTGTTTCTGGCACCATATCAGTAATTAGTGTAATTACAGCTGGTGAGAGAGAAGTAACCCCTGTGGTTATCTATTAGATACCTCACAATCAGAGAGTGCACTTCATTACTCATCTCTCCATATCATCTTCTAATTCCAAAAGGATTAAGCAAAATGAATTCTTTCAGTAGAAGAATTTCTTTATCTAGCCCTCCATTAATCTCCATGTATAAAAAGCTCTTCAAGGCAACTAAACTATTAAGTTGCTACTAAGTGCATTATAACTACTGCTCTGTTGACAGGCATTTTGTTTTTCATTAAAGTTGAGAGAGAGAGAGAGAGAGAGAGAGAGAGAGAAGAGAACTGAGGTAAATGGGGACGAGGAAGGAAGAACCTATTCCAGGTTTTTACCTACATGTTGCCTTGAACAATATTACAGCAAATCTAATAACTTACAGGTTGATCTCCAAATAAAAGGCCAAATCCTGTTCTCAAAGTCAATTCCCATTGGAACAGAAGCAGGTTTGGGCCCAAATGTTTAAATTACAAGTAAACATTTTGCCTACATTAAAGAAAGCAATTGTTTTTTACAAGTACAGTTGAGGTGATGTTTTAATAATAATAATGCGCTCCTTGCTGGAAATAATGCGCTCCTTGCTGGAAATTTAATAGTACATAGGTACAATAAGGCAAACTGCACTGTGAGCTTCTCACTTGCTGTACAATCGGTGATTGGAACCCTGCCCTCTGAGTCTGGCAAGCCCAAATATGAGACATCATAATGGTAAAAAATGTGGAACTTAATAAAAAGAACAGAGCAGGAAGATTATGATGTGGGATTAATATCATTTTCAAAAACCTCTAGTTTTATGACTCGGCGTGTTGATGTATACAGTTTATAGCAATAAAAGCAAGAACATAATGTCTGTTTGAGGCTTGGATAATGAATGATGAGGAACAACCTCGAGGTCTGCTCTGGAACTGTATTCATCTATGGAGAAAAGAGGATCACAGTTTGTTCCCACTCTTATTTTAACGTGGCTAATCATGCCAAACTTTTCCAGTATGCACAAAGTGTCCATATCCCTTCCCCTTCATCCCTCCACTCTACTCCCTAGACATTTCCTTGGTAATGGTGTCCTCCTCTCAAACACACCTCCACAAAAAACAAACAAACAAACGAAAAAACAGTTGCCCCCCAGGCACCATCCAACTCAGAAGAAATGGCAGATCCCCCAACACACACACATTCCAAAACAGAGCATCCAAAGTGGGAACCATTCCAGAATAGCTTACTGTCCAATAGCTTTGCTCATCAATTTCCCCATATAGACAAGGTCTAAAAGGCCACTAAGGAAAATCCAGTTGTCATAGGAAGGGCCCACTTATATCGGTTTGGATTCTGCTACTAATCAAGGGCAGTATATAGCCCAGAATGCATTTTGTGAAACACACTCAACTCCATTACATTCTGAATGAAAAACATCTTCTAATTTAGCCATATTTGATAAAACTATGCCTCAGCCAAAGCACCAGTATTTTCTCAGGCAAACCAGCCGTGACATGGCCTATCTATAGACAAAGGCTTTGGGAATTTAGTTAAACAATGATTGATAATTCCAGAGCAAGTTGCAAAGGTGATGTTAAAAAATTCACATCAGATAAGATATTTAAAAGATTTTTCTCCACGGGAAATAAATAGCGTAAGACTGGCTCATCTATCCAATGCTCTATAATGTACATGGAAGTGCATTCATTTTACTCATTGACTATATTCTTTTATTTTATTCCTTTTTTAATCTTCAGGTGAAGTGAGCCCTTCAAGAAGATGTTTGATGAGCTGTCAGTACCAGAATGACATTCACAAATCTTTTGCTGTTTTCCTCTTAGATAGACTCATCTCATATCTGAAGAGCTGGGCTCTTTTGTTTCTGTATATTGGAAATGGGTTTTCTCTGCTAAATCTTAAACTTCAGTAATGTGGTCTGGAGTGGAAACAGCTTTTGAGTGTTCATTAGTTTCTTTTACATTGATGCATTTCTTGCAAGTCTGAGCTATTTTTTTTTTAAATACAACATTGTTTTTGCTCTTTGAATTATTTGCCACTACAAAATGCTCCCTACTGACATTTAGGCATGTTAAATGTTGTAGAGAGAGACTATGCTTCAGTAGTAGTAATAACAATAATAATAATACTTCACTCTTATTTAGCACTTTTTCCTCAGTAGATCTCAAAGTGCTTTACAAAGGAGATAGAGGGTGATATGCATTCCACCCACCTAAAGCTTGAGTTATGGGGCTCCAGGCAGGTGAAGAAGTTAAATCCACCACCCAGTATGGGACAAGGCTGCAGGGCAGCATACCCTCACCTCACTTGGTGCTATTCTAGTTTGTGGGCTGACAGCAGCTGCAGACCTGCCAGGTAGTTGTGTGTGATGTTGGGACCAGCATGGATCCTTTGGCCATCCACTCTAACTCACACAGGGCTAGCAAGTAGATTCTTGATGAATGTAGGATGCACCCCTGTGTAGCCTTCCACTGGTGGCTCCCCGGCATAGCACCTATGGCAGAGACTAGGGGAGGATGACGGCCTTGCATTGGCACTTCCACAAGATGAATAAATTCCACCTTCAATGCACAATTACAAAGAAGGATGAATTTTAAGAGTGAGAAGAAATCACAGAGCAAATTGTGAAGCAGCAAATCAGAGCAGCCACCTGGACCTTGGTGATCAAGCTCCGAACATCAAGCAAAGAAATGGTGAAAGCATAACTCATCCCCAACAATTCACAAGAGTCCTATTAGTCCCCTGCTCACAAACCTGGTTTTCCTCCTTAAACTCTCTTAGCTGTACCAAGGAGTGACCACATCCTGGCTACAATTAACACAACATTCTACTTTCCTTTGCAAGCGCTTTGAACTGAGTTTGTGGCCAATACGGGCTTGTGCACGAGAAGCAGAAGGGCGAACGAACAACTCCAAAAAAGGTCAGTGCTCAGCTTTTGTTCTTCACTGCAAAGACATCATCTGACTCAAGTTCCCAGCACTGCAGTGTGGGCGATGCCCAGCCACACACTTCCAGTGAGCTTTGGGAATCAGCCTTCCTAGATTAACAGGGAAAGCAAACTCATTTCCGTAACTATCAAACCCACTGGAACTTGGGTGTTTTTGCAACTTTCATTCAAATGTGGACACTATCAGGGTCATGCTCTGCTTGAGAAGACCGTGACAAAAGGAGCAGAAAGAGGGCAAAGATTAAAATCCAATGCAAAGGAGGGTGAAAAAGTAGACAAGAGAGAGTGGCAGAGTGGGGAAGACTGCACAGAGAGAGGGAGAAAATTGCTAATGGAAAACTAAATATATACCTATGTCTTTCAGTAGGATACCAACTTGTGGCAGCTTAAATTTGGGGGGAAGGGGAAAGGTGAGGTTGTTGGGGGTATCCTCTACTCCTGACACAAAGCAGAGCCTTCCTTTGGACTAGAAAAACAGATGTATTTTTTAATTGAATCTTGAAAAATAGTGTATTTCAATTATAGGCTTTGCCAACCTGCATAATTTTTGCAAACTCTGAAATACATTCAAGAAGGCCTCCAAACCAAGGTTCCCCCAGCCCCCTTGCAGAAAGGATCAAACTCAAGGAAAACCTCCAAAGTTTCCCGCACACATTCCAGGTTACTTAGAGCCCAAATATGCTGGTATGTTAAATAATTCACTGTGATTGTATCCTAACAAATTCATGTTGAGTAAAGGAATGAAAATAAATAAAGACTCTGTGACAGCAATCTCAAGCTGTTGGGTTTCTGAATCACGGGGGACAATTTGTCCTCCAGAATGAATTGCTGGGGACAAGCTGTCCCGTAACCCAATAAAGAGGTTTAGATGGTTCATTTCAGTGCTAATGGATAATCACTCCATAAAGCTGCATAAAACAACTGTATTCTGGTCCAGAGGGAAGACTGAAGGTGTTTAATACAGGCTGCTAGGGCCAGGTCTTTTTCAATCACAGATATTGAACAGGGAATATTACTAAGCCTTATTCTGGTCCTGAAACAAGTGTAGGGTTGGGGTAGAATGGGGGTTATAGCTTTAGTGTTAATGACTGTTTATGTAGAGTAAAGTGACATTCGTGTCCTAGAGCATACTTTAAAACGTTACATTGAACATGTTGTTCAAAAGGAAAATTAAAATGGGAGGTGTAGTTCCACACTAGACCACTGAGAGGAGCTGTTCATTGAGAGTCCCATCAGGAACAGCAGCAGTGCCACTGTGGAGGAAGGAGCGTGATATGGGGCAAGAATAAGGCGTGAGAGGCAGGGGATGGTGAGAATGTGGGAGAGATGACTGGAGCTTTCGCCATGACTAGGGGACTTTACACCTTTATTGGGTCAACTGCTGGAAAGTGACTGAAGCCCAGTGCAAAGGGGGCTGGAGGGTCCAGGACTAATCAAGCTTGGCGAACGATTTGTACAGACAGGAGAGTGCTGCCCAGGGGAGTTAAGGAGGAACCAGGAGAAAGAAATGCAAGGGGCTGTTTCCATCTTATTGCATTAAAGTCTGTGTTCCGGGTTGCATGGTCCCTCAACCCTCCCTTCCATCCAGATCGAACACAAGCACCCCTGCATCGGAATGGGTCATCGTTGTCAAGATAAATGGATCTTCAATAATAGTTTTGGATCAATTTTTAAATATAAAAGCCAGAGAATTTATCCATGGACAGACAAAAAGAAAATAAAAGGAATAAACTATTGAAATTATTTTCAAATCTGCATGATTTATAATGCTTTGTGTAGGCACGATGGAAAACAAGCAACAGGCCCGATCCTGCAAGCACTTACTCATGCGAACAGTCCTTGCTCATGCAAGCAATCTCTGTCAAGCTTGGGTCCAAAAACAATGACACGACACCACTGGCGCATATAATTACTCTAAGATAAACAGATATGAATAATTGCACATAATTTCCAAGCATTTCCTTTCACTTATAATGCAAAAAGAAAAATTAGAGGATAAAATGAAAATGTATCTGTTTCCACTTCCATGTTTCATACATCATTAATTCTGTAAAAATATATCAGCCTTCAGATTGATACTTCACTTTGTTTGGCAAGCTCTAAGACAGCAATATGCTTGATAACCCGCTTGAAAATTTGATCCTATTGTTTAACAAAATGAGAATTGTTTCATAAGGGGCTCCACCATGTCTGCACACATTTCCCCCTAAGTAACAGTATGAGGCTTGTATTTCCCCAGACAGTTCAACATTTATGTTGATGTGCTTGGCTGCCGACCCAATCTTGCACTAGCTGTAATACAGGAGAATTTTCCTCAGCGTTTTGAATTATGGCACTGAAATCACTTAACAGTGCCTTCGGTGCATGTTAAACAAGTTTCCTGATATAGTTAGCTCTTGCAGAAAGCTTGTTTACCCTATAAATTATAGCACATGGTAAAACCACATTTTGGCCTGGAATTCACAATGGTGAATTATTTTCGATATTGCTTCAAATGGGGCAATTCTGAAAAAGTCAGCTTTCCCCTACACACGCAATCACGCCTACAAATAGTCTCTGTTCTAAGTATTCCCTATTACGTCTTGGGTTACCCCTATTACGTCTTGGGTTAGTATTAGAAAGCTTGATTGTGTTAGTAGAACCTTCCCTGTTGGGACACTAAAACCCAGATCCTCCAGGGTATTTAGGCACTTATCTGTTTCTTTAGGCATCTAAGTCCTCCATTCAGGTTCCAAACTGCTGCTGAGCTGCGGCCTAACCGTTTAGGCATTTAAGTCCTCTGGGGGCCTCTGGCTCCACCAGTTGCTCACCTTCGACCTGACACTGTTGTGCAGCTAACGAGCTGTTCCGAGCCCTAGCTCAAGCAGAGGTCCTGCAGGCCTCAAAGCTGGATTCTCAAACTAAGCAGGGGAACTCCTATCTCATCAGGGGAGCACAGTCCTGCCCGGACATTGGTTAGACCCCACAACAGAAGGGCCAGATTGAGGCCACCGATAGGTGGAGGGACAGCACAGCAACCACACCGGAGAGAACTGGGGGCACCTGGGAGAGAGGCATCGAGCCTGAGCAGGGGAGAGAGATGCTCTGGCTGCTACGGCATGGGCTACTTAAGCAGTTGACCTGGCTTAGGTGCCTAACTCCAGGCGAGGGCACAGGCAGCTACCTATCTGGCCTGTCAGCCGGGTGCACCAAGTCCTAAGACCCTCTCCTCAACATTTCAATCCTGGGTCGCTTAGGCAGCTCCTCTCTCAGCTTCTGAGGATCCCTTTCCGAACCCTCCTGATGCATCGTATGGGGAGCTTGGGCGCCCGCCTAAGGCTGAGTATTCTAGGAGCTAGGCATTGCAATGCCGAGCAGAACAATACCCAAGCACCTTTGAGAATCTGGACCCAGATGGCAAGGGAAGGAAAAAGCAGGGAGGAACCGGGAAAGGTTACACTAAAGATATCCGTAACCACTGTTTTGCCTAATTATTCATAACAAACCCTGAAATACTGCTATCAGGATTCTGATGCCAGTGGGAAAACGATCCACCGTGTTATTTCCGAAATCTGAACAAGCCATCCACCTTTTCAGCAACTTCCTGTCTTAAGATACCACCCCACGAGTAAATACAATTCTGCTCCTGATTAGAAAGCCACTTTAAGAAACACATTTTTGTTGTCCCCTTAAGATGTAGATTCCGACTCTGAAATCCATTTAGTTATCGAGTGCATGACACCTGAAAAAGGGCAAATAAACAGACACAACAGTATCTGGTGATAGAGGAATTTTGAAAAAAGATTATACAGGGGTAGGTACTACTACTAAATGGATACCAGTGTCAGGATATAGGTAAACTGCAGAATAAGCCTGTCAATCATAATGAACAATAATCTGAAATTACACAGCCAGTGGACGGATAATATTTAGGAACCTAGATACTACCAAACTGGATCATATATGGGCTCCACTTAGTTCAGAATCTTGTCTCTGGGGAAGGTATGAGAAACCTTACAATAGGTAGTTATGGAATAATTTGCCAATGAGGAATGGTTCTCCCTGACTCTCAGAGGCTGGCTTATGCCCTGAAGCACAAGAGTTTATATTCCTTCCAAAACTCTTGTTTTGTTTTATTTGAATCCTTACTATTATAACTCAGCATATCCCCGTTACCCACCAGATAAATGTCCAAACTTTTTCTGAATCCTGCTAAACTGTTGGCCACCATCATATCGTGTGGCAACGTGTGTCCTAACTGTGTGTATCTGAAAACATATTTCTTTTGATTAGTTTTAAATTTACAAAGTGTCATTTTCATTGAATGTTCCTTTCTTTTGACATTATGAGAAAGGGGCTGGGATTTTCAAAGGAATCTCGTTAGGATGAAGTGCCTAATTCCTTAGGTTCCTTTGAGAATTCCAGTCAGGGTAGCTAGAAGTGCCTGATCAACCTTTTCTAAACCATTTGTTATTTTGTATACCTTGATCAGCTCCCCCACTTTTATTCACCTCCTCTCTAAAATAAACAGCTCCAGTTTTTTCAGTCCTTCTTTATATGGAAGATTTTCCATGCCTGACCGATCAAATGAGATCCTTAATACGTAGGGCCAAATTTTCCGAAGTAGGCATCTGTAATATACATGCAAAATGAGCATATGCCAACTGGTTACTTCCTGTGCAAAATATGCTGTTGTGAGCACAAACACCAATTCTGTGAGTGCAACTATCTATTGTTCACCTATTTGTCCTTGCATATTTAGCGTGAACAGTTTATACACTTGCAGTTGAAAATCTGATCCTATGGGAAAACGACCTTTATTTTGAACTAAGAGCATATATATTTTTTAACTTATGTCTGATATACGGACTGTGCACTCCCATTGAGTTTTGACATTAAATTCAGTGGAAGCAGGATCAGTCCCATTAAAAGTAAATTGCATGATCCACACTCGCATTTAGTGTATGGGCTGTTAATCGACAGACTAATCCATTTGATACGTATGGTTAGGTAGTTGGGTAACTAGCAGGGCACAACACTACCTTTCATCTCCTCAGGTAATGCAAATGTTATATCTCAAATCCAATTTAAATTGTCGTTCCCTTGAGCTCAGGCATAATTTCCCTCTAATCCTCTTCTGGTTGTCTATAGTGTAACCTTCAAAATCTCAGATACGACACTGTAAAAATGATCAAGTCATAACTTTTTTTTAAAAGAGCAAAACCCAGCTATTTTTCCTGGTGGCATTCTGTTCCCAGCTGTTATCAAAATCAAGAATTCTGCAATTGCCTTGAACTCTGCATTCATTTTATTCTTCCAGATTTTTGCCAATGAAAATACCTCAGTGCTGCTTCAAGGGAAAATAATCTTGTCACTGTTATTGTGCTATATCTAAGATTAGGTAGGTCAAACTAACTACAAGCATGTTCAAACTGCTGTGGGGCTGGCTGTTGGTTTAGGGGTTTTTTTGGTTTTCCCCTTGCTCCTACCACAAAGTAATAGGGATTTTTCCCCTTTCATTCCTCTTGTCTTTTGTTGTTTTTAATCGACCACCCATCAGTGCCGAATTGCCTTGTAACTGTCTGCTGGGCTTTCATTTGACAGAGATAGCTGCTATTGTTAACACGAGCCTTCACTTCAGCCCATTTAACTTTTCTCAGTTTGACAGCTTCACAATAGCCACCTTCCATCTAAAGAAAACTGTGATTTAGTAGAAAAGGAATGTGGGACAACAGCCTGATCTGTCACTCAGTCTCCAGTGAGTTCTCTTGGCATAAAAGTTCCCCCACAAAGCCAGAGGATGAAATACTACTTGAGAACAAGATGGTCATAAGACATGTTCTGTTATATAGTCTGGGAAAATCTAAACAGCAACGGTGCTTAAAAATACAGCCCCTCCTTGTCAGTATTTTGGATTCAGCAGCAAAATACATATTTTGATTGATTTTATATTTCCCTTTTTACTTATGTTCTAAAGAAATGTTTGATTTTCCCCTCCTTTTTATTTATCTAGTAATTGTTCTCAAATTGATCGACAACAACTCCTCGTGGAAACAATAAGCCACACGTAAATTAAAGCTTTCATCGGACTACTATTGCTCCTTCTCCGTACAAGTCTACATGAAAAGATATTAAAGAGTTCAGAGCCTGCATGTCTTCCCTTGTGGACAATTAAAAACACCCCAAATTATGGCTGCCTAGGCACGGAATCACAGCACTGCAAGCTCAGATCTCCAGGTAAAGACAGTTTGCAATATTCCATTTTTAGATGGAATTTTTTTTAGGGGCACCCGCATGACTCTTCATGATTTTGTACCTGTAATTTTGTGAGTGTGCAAATGCTAAAACAACACTTCATCCCTCTATTGTCACGTATACAGGTTGTTTGTATCCACAATCTGGGTAGTTAGATGCCTGAATTATACTATTTGCTCACACAAATGTTGGATGCAAATTTAGAAACCATATTTGAACATCTGGAAAAGACCTACTTTAAAAACCACAAAGCAGAATTTATTTCCAGGTTATCAATACTTCCGCCCTCAGATGTGCATCAGATCACAGTGACTTCATTGGGAGCTGTATGTGAAGGCAGAATTGGGACCACAAAGTACTATAACAATAACCCCACTAAATACATTATCTTCACTTGGCGTAAAAAAACCATTTTCTGATGCTGAAAGGAAAAGTGCATATGTCTTAGATGGTAGCTGCCACCATGCAGATAATAGGTTTGTTTTTGTCTTGCAGTAACCATTCAGATATCTCAGTAATGAGCTCAGAATAAATATCTAGATCGATCCATGAGCTAAAACGGACAGTTAGACAGATAGCTACGGCTTGACAGAATTCAATTTTTATTTTTCTATACTTTTGATTGATCATGTTGATGTTTATTTTCAAGATTTCTTTTCAATTTTTATCAATTTACATTTTCAGTTGCATGAAATGTTAGGTTTCAAGCATTTTTTTATTTTTTATTGATTGAAATTTTCACAGCTGCAGGAACTTATGAAGGTGTCAGACAATTATTTAAGCACAATCTTTAGCAAGTGCTCAAGCAGCATTTTTCTTACCTTGTCTATGTGTAAATTTTGATAATTATCACTGGAAATAACTTTTCGTCAGTTTGTGTTTGTATGGTGAAATCAATGTTTACCAACATTTACTGATAAAAAAAATCTCATCCTTCCACACAGATAGCTAAACTTTACCAAAGAGGAGGGCAAAGGCTGCTGGAGAAGTGCTTGTGATCATTATTTACATGTTGAGAGAGTACCCCGATGCAAAAATCAGGGAAAACACCATACTTCTCAACCTCTCTCATTAGGAGGGACTTCTTTCAGTTGAGAGCTCTGGTGGTCGGATTTGGGAGAGAACTCCTCCCTTTAAGCTTTCCATAAACAAAGTTAAAACTCATCCCATCAAGGAGCTTCAGCAAGATTCACTAAGATTGTTAAAGTTACGCAGTCATAAATCTGTTTTGGGCAACCGACTTATTTTGTAAACTCAGGTTTTTAATTTTAGTACATGCTTTTCCCCTTTGTACTTATATGGTAAGAAAGAGCTGTGAGACCCCAAATCTGAAATATGACTTTGCTTATACATTCATTGACATCTAAGAATAGCCTCTTCTTCCGCACATAAGAGTTTCTCCACTGATTTTCCTTGCATTCTGATTCTGTCTTATATGTTTAGTAAAGTATTTTCCTTCTCTGCTTCTTTAACTCTCAAGAGACATCAAAGTTTCAGACAGCTCAATTGATAGTGTGACTAATTATGCTTTAAATGGAAAAAAGAGAATTTAGGGCTTTTGAGAGGTGCTGGACTGTGCAAGATCTCTGGAGATTCTATGCTATGTATACATAGCAAGTGCAGGGGCAGAGGAAACTTCCCTATGCTCTCTGCCAGTGTGCCTCAACTCTGTGGTCCATTTAGAAACATGAGGGCAGTTCAGTCTCCAGTCCACACCCATTCAGTCATTGGCCTTTATGCTGCCACTCTAAACAAAGCTGTCAATTAATATTATACTTTCTGAGATTTGGACACATGTCCACTAGACTCTGATTGAGACCTTCAATTCATAGGCCACTGATGAGCTCTCAGATAGAATAAATGGACACACATCTGACATCAGGAATTATAACATTCAAAAACCAGTAGGAGAACACTTCAATCTCCCTGGTCTCTCAATAACAGACCTAAAAGTGGCAATTCTTCAACAAAAAACTTCAAAAACAGACTCCACCTTGAAACTGCAGAACTGGAATTAATTTGCAAACGACACCATCAAATTAGGCCTGGATAAAGACTGGGAGTGGTTGGGTCATTACAAAACCTAAACCTAATTTCCCCCATACTAATTTCCCCCTACTGTTACTCACACCTTCTTGTCAACTGTTTGAAATGGGCCACTCTCATAAGTGATTTTTCCTCCCTTGGTATCCTACTGTTAATTGAATTGTCTCATTAGACAAACCTCCCACTTGGTAAGGCAACTCCCATCCTTTCATGTGCTGTGTATTTATACCTGCTCCTGTATTTTCTACTCCATGCATCTGATGAAGTGGGTTCTAGCCCACGAAAGCTTATGCAAAATAAATTTGTTAGTCTCTAAGGTGCCACAAGGACTCCTCATTTTTTTTCTCAGATAGTAATGACTTTTGGTCGTTACTAATCTGCTTTGAATTTGAACCGATAACCTGAAGGTAAAAACATCCCATTGTTAATATATCTGAGCCATCTAGGGTCCCATTACCAATTATATTGAGAATTCATCATCACTTGGTTACTGCACACACAGACACACACATAGAGAGCGAGAAAGAGAGAATCACCTTTACATCTTCACTCTGCAATGGCCTCCATTTCGGTGGGTGCAAAATCACACCAAAAAATAATTACATCTGGCATTGTTGCCAGCAATGAATTGTGGGTACGAATACTAATAGTTAAATGTCTAACTACCTGTGTGCCCCTGCAGACTACGGCTAATATTTGCAGACACTATTAATTAAAGTCACAATTAACTGTGGCTGCAAAATTGCATCTGGAAAAACAGAAGCCAGATTGAAAAATGGTAATTTTTTAAAAGAAATATCTTGGGTAACACCAATGTCATTGGTGGGGAGAAGCTAAAAAAAATGTATTGATATTATTTTGTTTTAATCTCTTTCAAATCTCCCAAAGGCCTTGATGCATAGGCATCTTAGCAAATTATTATACTAACATATTTAAGAACTCACTGGTCCACTTTAATATACTTATAAAAGCTCCCCTGCTTACCCTTTTCTGGCATAATGAAATGATTTCATTTTCTCACCTCTGACTTGTATATTTGGTTTGATCCAAACAAGGAAGCACATGATAATTCCATAAAGACACCAGCAAGAAGTCGTTTTACAGTGAAGACCAAATTACCTGCTCATTCACGGAGCTGACAAAAAATCAGTTGCTTAGTGGTGATGGTTTTCTTTTTATTTCTCTCCTTTCTTTGAAAACGTTTTTCTGCAGTTTTTAATACAGATGCATATCAGAAATAAAGAGTAAACACAACATTACCGTACCATATCAAATAAAATGAAGGATATCAGAACGCACTCTGCAGTACAGATTATATATATTCAAACACCTATCAAGATAGGGGTGGTTCCTAATTGTCAGGCAGAATTTTGCTTAAATTTTTTTGGGGGGCATGCACTGAAGAAATAATGTTCCTACAAAGGGTGAGGTCCTGCTTAGACTTCACTGTATTTTAAGTCAGAATCTCATTAGCAGGGCATCACTATTTGCGATGCATGTTACACAATCATGGATTGTGTCAAGTCTATTTTCTCGTCTCCTTCATAAACTCTTCATCTATTGGCTTCAAAGCAAGCCAACATATTCATTGTTGTTTAAAGGGCCATCCATTTTTTCTGTAAAAGCATATTATTTTCTTCAGTGCTCTAATAAAGTTATTTCAGATTATCCAATTTGCCAGAGCCCCCATGTAGTGAAATGTCATGCATCTTCTCGAGTCGGTTAAATCTGTGAGAAGTTGAAAAAAAAAAAGTATATTTAAAATCAGATTAAGCTCTGGCTGCTAAAGAATAATAAATTGCTCTATTTTAACTGACTGAACTGTGTACACTTAGAATACAAGGGCATATTTCATTTGAGTTTATGCAATTGTTCAGTCTACTTTTCTGCCATTTAACCCATCATCAGATGAGAGAGCTAGTCAGACAAAATTATAGTTAATGGTGTTTAATGGCGGCTACGCCCAATAGACTTGTTTTTTTTTTTTTTGCATTACTCACACTAGAAATAATGAAAATTTTACATGAACAACTTTGACATTGTTTGCTGGAAAAGCTTCCATTACCGATTGTAGGCAACATAAAGCTTTATCTGATTTATACAGCAATCTACATAAATCTATTTTTATTTGATTCCAGTCATTAGCCTGTGCCAGGATGTTAGTCTAAAATATATATCATAGTGGCAATTCATTGTACTATACCAAATTAATCTGCATAAATCTATACCTGTTTGCAGGGAACTGGCATGGCAACATTGCCAGCATGGGAGAGAAACAGATTCCAGTAATTCTACTTGTGTGCTTTCGGGGAAGTTCAAGTTTATCCTAAATCACTGGCAGGAATACAAATGTCCTCAGCTGAAAAATTCTTCTACCTAAATTAACTGCATCATTATTAACATGGCTTTTAAATTTCAGAATAAGAAAATGCATATTAGGAGAGCAGTTTCCTCTTTATGACTGATCTGAAGTCAGAGATTTGGAACACAAAGAAGCCACTGGGAACAGAATATCCTTTTAAAAGCAGTATTCCTCACACAGCTAGAGTTCCTCACGTAGCTAAAGCCAGTGCACACTGCACCTCTGAATGAGGCCAGATGGCGAAGTAGGAGCGTATGAGTATTCCAACTGCTTTTCTTTTGCTTGAATATTACGTCAGTGGCCATATACTAAGCAATGGGAACTTGATGGACTTGATCACAACCTCCACTAAACTGAACAATATGAAGTTGGCACATCTGTAGTCTCAGGCTTGCTATTCTGCAGTTTATTTTTTGCCTGATTTATATTAAGAGGTGGTTCAAATAAAAAAGGCCCTTCTGCATTTAGGATAAATCAGCAAACGCTGGCTTGTCAGAAGGCAGGTTTCCTCTGCCTCTTCACATTGCACTTGGCGGTTTCTTGACTTACGAGAGCCTGATTTCTAAATGTTTGTGCAGAAAGACATGCTTTACACATCCGCTCCTTCTCAGATAGCCTACAGGGATTTCTGGCAATGCTTATTTCCCCCCTCTGTCATCCAGGTTTTCTCCTTATAGATGCATAAAAACATAGTGACAGCAGGAGAAGGCTCAACTCACAGTGAGAAGCATCCCATACATATTATTGCTGTTGACTATACAAGATAAACTGGACATCTGTCTTTACTTTTAGTGAGTTCCACGAGGATAAACATGAACCTGAACCTAGACTGCCCACTGACAATTTACTGATGTTCTTTTATAGCCCCATCCTATTACAAAGCCCTCTGTCACTTTCGTCTGGGCTCTATTTCAACCTCAGGTCACAAGAGTTCAAAGAACAATCAATAAATCAAATAGTTTCTATGAACATAAATGCTGTTTGATAGCTGTTTCCCATTCAACATAACCAAGGAAATGAAAGGAGGAGGTTCATTTGTGGAGAGCTAAGGTAAATATATAACTTTAAGCCAGCAATCCTTCATTAGCTACCATCTAACGGGAGTGTTTTATCTGTAGTTATTTATTTAATTAAAGCCCGATCCTGCTCTCAGTGAAGTTGACTGGTGTTTTGCCATTGACTTCAACATGAGCCAGGAGAGAGTCTGTAAACAGTTCAATAAAATTAACACCACGGTAAAATGCCGTGTGTGTCTGATACACAAATGTTCTCTTGCAGCGAGGCACATTTGTATTGAAATGAGGATAGGATATAAATGTAGAGGGCTAAATTATTGTTCTCGAGAAGGGGAGCTCAAAGTGGGTACAGACAGCTCATGGGTCCAAGAGTCAAAGGAGGTGTTAAATCTGAGCAACACTATGAGAGACATTATGTCTGCACTATCATCCTAACAGGTGTAGTCTGTACTCCCATCAGTGCATCCTGACTGATACCAGCTGGTGAGCAGTGTTCACACATCTGCCCTGCCCGAAATGTGACCCTTCAAATGGTGCGCACAGGCAGCATAAACCCTTTCCCCTGTCTTTCCTTTGGAAAGTGCTGGGATTCTCCTTCACAGTGCCCATCTCAGCTCTGTTAACAAGGGGCTGGCAGATGTCCCCTCACAATCAGAAGGGTAAGAATGGCCACAGAAGTCTAAGATTTTGGGTCTTAAAAAATTGTGACATTCTTATGTAAGGGAAAAGCTATTTTAGGTTGGACTGGCTTCTGGTAGCCTGGAACATGGCAAAAGTATTTCACTTGGCAAACAGTCCCATTAGAATCAGTGAGGCTACTTGTGGAGTAAAGTGTCATGCAACATGAATAAGGAGATCACAACCTGGTCCTTGATTAACGTTTAGAGATTTGAAAAGTGTATTTATCATTTTCTTCTCCTTTTGTGTCTTCTGGCGTTAGCTCAGCCTGGCTTTAGGGGAAAGGAGTGGAGGGGAGGAGGTAGGTGAAAAGCAACACCAATAAAATTTTTACAAACACTCTAAAATATTTCTAAAAGAGCTTTTTCCCTCCTGTAAAATATGTGGCAAACACAAAATACAAGGTGGTTAGGTGTGGTATAAAAACTGTATTAGCACTTGTTTGGGATTAGCCGCAGAACTCACTTGGGAGTTCACCGCTCATGAACAATGTGGTCATCTCAAATGTAGGCTGACAAAAACATCTTATGTAAAAGTACTATAGAGATTAAAGTAATAGGTTGCAATAAAAATTGAGTAAAGAAGTTCTATAGAAATTATTAGAAAAACCTCACAGACTGTAATAAGAAACATTTTCATTAGATTTTTTCTTATAGCATCCTATAGAATTTGACAGGATTTTAAATAAGGACCAGTATACCAAACTATGCAATCATGTATTCCCTTCTTATCTCTATTCATAACTCTGTATCATTATTAATATTAATTATATAGTATAATATAATGCATAATTAATATAATATTAATAATATAGTAGTGCCCTGAGCGCACACACAGATTGGGATCCAATGTGCTACAAAGTCATAGTACGAGAGAGTCCTTGGTCCAAAGACCTTACAGTCTAAATATTCAAAAGATGGGAGAAAAGCAGTATTATCCTCATTTACAGACTGGGGATTAAGGTACAGAGAGATAAATGATTTATCCAAAGACACATCGGAAATCTGTTGCACTGAGCCCACCACCTATCACGCTGACCAATATTATCTCATTGCTTCCTTGTACTGCCCCATCTATCCCTTTTATCCATCTGTTGTCTTGTTTTATCCTTAGATTGTAAGCTCTTTGGCACAGGGAGTGTCTTTTTTATTTTGTATGTACAGAGCCTAGCACACTGGGACCCTGGGAGCTACAGTAAGAAAAATACTAAGAGCTGGAATTAGAATCCAGACCTCCTGAGTCTCAGCCCAGTGTCTTAATCCCAAGGCCATCCTTTCTCTTCCGCTCTCTGTCTGTTTTTATTCTAGTCCAGGGGTTCTCAAACTTCGTTGCACTGCGACCCCCTTCTGACAACAAAAAAATTTACACAACCCCAGGAGGGGGGACAGACCCGCAACCCACGTTGGGGTCTCGACCCAGAGTTTGAGAACTGCTATTTTAGTCTATTCTATTTTATATAGTTGCTTATATCATGCACATCACAGTAGTATCTGACCGCCTTCCAGTAGCATTAAGCAATGTGACTAACATCTGCCAATATGTAAGTATTACACACACAAAAAATTGTTAGAAGAACAGTGGGTTGCAAAGTCAAGCCATCAAAAGTTAGGAAATGCCAGAAACACACAATTAGTGACTACCATGGAAAAAAACCGATTTAAGTCACTTGCCCAACATCACACACAGAGCTCTGTGGCAGAGGCAACGAGAGAATCCAGGGCAACATTCATCTACCTTAACCATGGGACCATCTCTCCTCTTTCTGCGATCCTCTGCCTCATTCACTACGCACCTTCCAACTTCTGCAACAAATTGAGGCAGGGGTCCTACACCCAGCAGCCTCCTTTACTACAGCCCCAGAGCGGGTGGAGGGGGATGTCACTGACAGCACAGGAGAGACCATCTCCCTGCTCTCAGTCCAGGTTCCCAGATTCAAACCCAGCACAGCCTGCAGCAGCCAAGACTTGCAGTTGCCAGGAAAGTCCTTCTCAGTGCCAGGCTGGAGCATGCTCATTGTGGATGGAAACTTCAGGAAATTTAGCTGCTAAAATCTGTGACTGAGCATGTGTTGCCTGAGATTTTTCAAAGGTTTATAACTTGGCCAAATGTGGGAAGATTTTTACAGAAAAGGTGAAAGGCGCACCCCTGGGACATAGGTCACCCCCTACCAAATTTCAAGTTCGCTGTTACAAAGCAAGGAGGCACTAGAGCTTAAAAAAAAAAGCCCACCATATTTTCCTCTAGCCTCATTCTCAGAAATGGCTATATAATCTTGATAGCCATTTTCCAAAAGGCAGACATTCAGAATGGAAAATTTCAGCCCAAGTGGTTTAAATTGGCAGTTATAAGCAATTGAAAATAAGTTGTACGGGATGTGTTAGGCAATTTGACAATTGGCGGTGCTTCCAGCCCCACCTATAATAATATATGTAGAATATACATGAGGGGGTACTCAGGTATAATTTATGGAACAAGTTTCACATGCGGAAAAAGGAAGAGGAAATATTTCTTGGGTGGGTTGATTTTATTTTAAAAAAAGCAGCTGTCTGAAGTTGATCGGAGGTTTAGAATGTGAGAATAAGCCCCAGAGAGACAAATTAGTGGTCAGAATATAGGGGAAGCAATCAAAGGCTCACAATAAATTAATTTATTGCAAGTCTACAATTTATCATATCTGTTTATATACACGCACAAATACATACACGTTTCGATTGATATATTCTATAGTTGTATAAACGGAGAGAGAAAACTGTAATGAAAAAGGAAAAATATTGTATATATATTAGCGCTGGTTAGCATTTTTCATTATAACACATTTTCTACAAAAACAGCTTTTTGACCAACACAAAAATTTTCTGTGAAAAATTTCATTCTCTTTGATTTGTTTTTAATTTTTTTAATGAAAAAATAACAATTTTCAACAAATATTCTGGTTTTGTTTTATTTTCTTTCCCTCATTCACTCACCTTTTTTCCATTCACCCACCTTTTCCACTGGGGTAAAAAGAAACAAAAAAGGGGAAAAAATGGGATAGAAGTGGGGGAACCAAAACCCAGAAATATTTCATTTCTTTCTGAAATGAAATATTTCTTTTTGTTTTATTGAAAATATGAAAATTTATGATCAAAATGATTTTTCCCTTACATCTTTTTCAGAGAAAATACTTAGCATTTTTTAACCAGCCCTAATATATTGTGTGTTGTTTTGTGGTTGTGCAAATCAGAGTTAAAAACATGTAAATAAAATTGTGCTCACTTTAGATTAACTCTTAAAAAGCAACTTCTATTTTTTTCAGCCATATTCAGTAAATGAAACCTGAAAAGCCCCCGAACATTCCCAGGCACAGTGACTATTAACTCTATTAGGTATCCCTATAAAAAAAACACATTAAACACGGAAGAACAAATGGTCTCTCTCATTTTCAGAATGATTTGCAATCTATAGGCATGTTGCTTGGTTTTCAATCACATGAGAGCCAGCAAAGTTCTTTGAAATCCTAGGAATGTGTCTGCTAATAACAAACTTAGCAGTTTCTAATAAAAAAGTACTTAACCATAAACTGTACTTAGTTTATATACTACATAGCACTAAGTTATCCACCCAGAATGCTGTGTAACAATTAGGTTTCGGTATTTCTTTATTGATTCAAGGATGATTTTTACCCCACTACTGTGCAAACTTCACAGTGGAGGCGGATGATTCAAGTCAACCACCCAACAAGATTCAATTTATCAATCACTGCAGGTGCTAGGAAGAAAGAAAGACACAGTCTACTCTAGAGAGCTTGGCAGGCAAAAGTTTAGAAGTTTTCAGCGCATTCTTCATCATATCAATACAGAAATAAACATGCCATTTGTTTCCATTGAAATCATTGGCAAACCCATAAAGCTGCTGAAAAGAAACTTATTTCATTTACTAGATGGCCATTATACTGCTGGGATGCAGTAGGACAAAAGGGGAAAGGGTCTAAATCAACAAAATAGATTTTATCTGCCAGATAAATGCTAAGCAGAAAGATACCAAGGAGGAGAAACACACACATGCAGTTTAGAATGAAGGGGGAAAAAACAGAGGACCATGGCCATTTTGGGACCTAGGGAGAGGAAAGAAGAAAGTTAAGAAAGCAATAATCTTGGATGCAGTTCCAGAATTACTGAAAAGCTACAGTGCTCTCTAGGGATTTTAAAGAGCACGTTTAGAAAATTTGTTAGGAATTAGGAGAGCAGGGTCAATAAAGTTAAATTCTGTCAATAATCACTCTGCACTATGTACAAGAATCTTTGGTGCCTGAGGGCTCCAGCTGAACCTAGAAGTGAATTTTTCTTTTCAAATTTAAAAAGACCTACGTGTTGTAGTAAGTCATCTGAGAAAATCATATTATGGAAAAAGCCTTAAACAGAGAGCTGTTGTTTTTTTAACACTTCGACTCAGGCTTGACCCCCCAGGGAGTATCTATGAACCAAACTTTGCCAAAAGGAATATTTAATGAGAGGTTTTTAAGTTGTTAGCCTCATTATGGCAGAACCTTAGTGACTGCATTAATTTGAAAGCTCTGTGTGGCCAAACATGAAGGCACCGGATTATCAAAACCAAGGCCCAGTTCTGTACTTCCTGAATGAAGTCAATGGTGATTTGGCCTGTGTAGTGGAGGATCAGGTCCACGTAGCAAACGAAGCAAATGTCAGTCAACTAGCTTCCTATTTGTAAAAAATGTGCCCCCAAGCGTAGGGCCTTGATCCTCAAGGCCAAGTGACCTGCATCCTCTGATCCCTTGGACCCCTGGGGACTGGCCCCCAGAGCAACTGAGAGTATGTCTATACTGAGATAAAAGACCTGCAGCATGGCTGTGGCTAGCCTGGGTCAGCTGGCTTGGGCTGCGTGACTGTAAAATTGCAGTGTAGACATTTGGGCTCAGGCTCTCAAACCCCATGAGCAGGGATGGTCTCAGAGCTCAAGCTGTGCCTGAATGTCTACACTGCAATTTCATAGCACCACAGTCCAAGCCCGGTGAACCTTAGTCAGCTGACCTGGCCTCTGAGACTTGGTGCTGTGGGTTTCTTATTGCAGTGTAGACCCTACCATTCCTCTGGCTGAAGATCACCAAAGAATAGCAGTATTCCAGCCACACTCCTTTCATGCTCCCTATACCGCTTACCAGAGAAATCCACAATTGCCCCGTTAGACAAGGGCCTGTAGCCCAGATTGTGACTTCCTCAGGCCAGCTCTCTTAATTTCTTGGATGACACTTTGAAACCCTCGTGCATATAAAAGGCAATATTACAAATCCTATAGTTTATTGATCTAAGGCAGGAACAAAGATGGGAATTTTCAAAAGTGCCCAAGGTCTGGATCCACAAAAGGACAGAGATCTTGCAATGCTGAGCGTCACAGGGCCTAACTTCTAGGCACCTAGAAAATCACAGGAACAACACAGAAATCCACAAAGCCCGAGCTAGGTGCCTAGGCCCCTAATCAATGAATGGGGAGAGATAGGCGCCTTAGAATGTGATCCACAAAGGAAGGGAGCTGTCTAAACTAGTCAAGGGAAAATACCAATCACTGCGGTGTGTCCTAAGCCCTGCCCCCCTCACAAAGATAAGTGCCTAAGTCTGGGCTTCAGGGAATCACCTATCTCGGTTTACTGATCCATGAACAGAAATCCACCACCTGGAGTCAGGAGGTGTAGGCGCCTAGGTAATTTCTTGCAGGAAAGGGTTAGGCACACAAAATGGCCAGAGAAGGTGGTGATGCCACCCACCTTAAACCTTTTAGCCCACTGGTTACAGCACTGGCCTGGGACTTGAGAGACCCAGGTTCAATTCCCTCCGCTGTCAGACAGGGAGACTGGATTTGAACATGCGTCTCCCACCTGATAGGCAAGTGCTCTAGCCAGGGGCCCTCAGTCTCTCCTTTTGAAGCTGTTCCACTGTGGCTAAATATTTAAAGAGTAATTGAAGCAGGGGCAATGGCCCTTGATCTCCCAAGTGGGTGCCCTAACAAACAGGCTATAGAGACATTCTCCCTCTCTCCCTAGCTCAATGACTAGGTGGATAAATACCTAAATACAGACACAGTTGTGTGGATCATAGTGGAACCAACACTAGGAGTTGGGATCCTAGGTCTCAGGTTTAGAAGCCTAAGTACCAGTGTCTCTCTGGGCCTAAGACAGTTAGGAGCACTAAGTCTCCTAGGTCTCTTTGAACATCCCATCCTAGAAATTTAAACACAGTCATTATAAGTGTCTTGGCATATGGCCTTTGTGATGAGGAGGAGGATAAAAACACACAGCGGGGTCTCCTTTTTTAAAATATCTAAATAAACCATATAGTCTAAGCTGAAAACCTCATTCTCTAGTCAAAATAGTATGCAACTAGGATACTCTATTGACACATGTATCAAGTGTCTGTTACTACAGTGGCTCGATGTATGTAAATCCCCCTGGAATCAATGGGGTTTTGTGTATGAAAGGAGCCGTGGGTAACAAGGTAATGTACATTTGATTTTCAAAGAGGGCTATCTAGTTCCTAAAACCAGGTTTTTATAATACTTGCTATTTCTGGTCTCAAGTGACAACCCGCCAGTCCTGTTTGCTGCACAATGCACCGCCTGTGCTAACTTGAATGGTATTTTTGTAGAAAATGGAAGGGGGCTGGTGACACTTTTGAAATAGGATCCTTACATAGTGCCTAATTCTGCATCCTTCCCATCAGTGGTCCTGCTGAATTCAATGGGGCTACATACATGAGTAAGCGCTGCATGATCATGCCCCCAGATCAGTAGTTCTTCTCAGTGATGTGTCATTCTACTTATCCAGCTACAAAGGAATCTTAGTATATTTCAATACTTGGAGGAGATTTAGCTTTTGGTTGTGGTCTATATTAAAGCATTACACTCAAGTTCAAATAATTAATTTAGCTATAAATAAGATGCTAATTTCCAGCCAGCTTTACTATTAGATTACCAGTACACATGATCTGAATGCATATGAGTGTAAAAGAAGAGAAAATTTTGGACACATCCACTTCCCTTTAGTACTAATTACTATAGAAATACAACATTGTGCTAATCATGGGTCCAATAGCAGTGCCATTGATGCCAACTGGAGTTTTGCCATTGCCCTATGATTGGCTCGATCATACAAGGTGCTCTGCTCTGTGATCCCAATCCAAGGATGCACTTAACCACATGCACAGTGGACAACGGAGCAGTTTTCCATGGAAATACTCACATGCTTGAAGTTACCAATGTGCTTTGCTGGATTGGGGCTGACATGCTGAGCACACTGCAGGATAAAGTCCTAGAGCTCTGATCCTGCATGCCTCACCGCCTCCAAACTCTAAGTGAAATCAAATAGAGTCTGGAGGTGTGCCAGGAATGCATGCACTATCTCGAGTTCTCTCAGCAAAGGCTCTGTTGCCGCAAATGATTAATATTAACGATGGGAAAATCTGTCACGTACAAGCAACATAAACAGCAACAGCCATTTAAATTTGTTAATCTGAAAATCCTTTTTTTCTGATTCCCTTTCATAAACAAAATGTTTTTTCATCAGACACTACCCATTATGAACATCTTTAGTGTAGTTACAAGGCAAAAAATATGTGGATTATTGATGAAATAGATCATAATGGCTCTTTCTGAGTCATTATCATCGATCATTTAAATGTGTACTCAATGAGCTTTAATCTGCAAATTTGTCACGACTGGGAGCCATTATGATTTAACAGATTTATTGTTTTTGTTTTATTCTTCTTTTAAAATAGGATGCATGATCTGTGTTCTGTGCAATAATTTTACCTACCAGAAAGTCCTGTAAAAAAAACTATACATGAACAGCTGCTGGTCAAAGCTCAGTCTCTACTCTGCTTATATATTTTTTAAATGTCTACACGCACCATTCCATTCCACCATCAGAGCGATGCTTCAAACACTTACTGCTGGGCTTAGTGTTTACTCCTGCGGGTAGTCCAGTATTTAGCCCGGTTGTAACTATTGGCAGAATCAGGCTTCTGAAATCATAGCTATTTCATGCTTTAAAAAGAAGAATTTAAGTAGAAACTATTTTTCAAGATTCCAACAGGGCAATTACTCACCAAACCCCTCAACAGCTTCTTTTTCATTCTGCTCCCCTGCTATGGCCTGACTTATGTCACTGGAGTCAATGGGTGTCTTCTAATTGTCGTCTATGGGCGGTCCATGGCTGACAGCCATATATAACATTTCAGCCAAAAGCAATATTTGACAGAAAGTTATACATCTCTGAGTAACGGGGATTATACTGGAACTCATGATAGAGTCTAAACTACAAATGTGCGCAATGACACCATTAACCATTAAAACAATTAACAAAGCATGAGGTTTCATTTGGTCTCGGCTACGGCAGAATGATTCAATACCTAGGTTGGAATATGATTCTTTTGAGACAAGACACCTTCTTTACTCCACATTTTTCAATGTCTTGAGTACAATTCCTTAAAAAGTGAAGTATCTGGCATCTGAACCCAATCCCACTGAAGTCACTAGCAATTGCTCCATTGTCTTTATAGAGGCCTCGTCCAATTCCCATTAGAGAAGCCTGTTGATCAATTTAAATTTAGGATCACACTCTTGTTATGATCCCTCTCCCCTTCCACATATCTGAACCGAAATCCTCAGGGCAGGAATTCAGCCAAGCATGGGACCCTTTGCAAAGCCCTTCATATTCCTTCAGACATAGTTTAGACTTTTGTGGGTTGCATCTGCACCCCACATACTTTGGAGAAGGCTGCTACAAAGTGGCCTCATCTAGGCTGGCATGGAGGGGGCAACTAGGAGTGAGGCAGGCTTTCCAGTTGCTCTTCTATCCCACAGGCTGGAATGACAGCCATGGATGTGCTCCCTTGCAGTTGTCTCCACCAATTGCATGTGTGTACGTATATCTGTGCACTCCATGCATACCCGCACCCGTGGATTACTTGGGCCTTTTGCAGGGAGAAGTGAATTGTGCCCTAAATACACACATTTCACAGAGTAAAGAAATAAAAAGGATTAGTCCATTGGGTGTAAAATAAAGTAATCTCACAAAAAGCAAGTATTTTTAACAGCACATATCTACTTTATGGCCCACGCCTCTTAACTCAGTGCGTCTGAGTTACAGAAACAGCACCTTAGTGGGTTATTTTTCATAGTTCGCTCAGTAATATGTTTACAAAACCATTGTTACAACTACATGCTTATAAGTTTTGATATACAGCAAACACCACAATGCACGTCTTCAGAGATTTCATGCTTATTTTAAAAACCTATTTAAATGTTTCTTTACATTCCCTCTTGGCAAAGAACAAGTTTATTGCCACATATTCCATGGCTCCATGGTCCAGTCTGACAATAATTAAAGGCAGATGCCTTTCTAGATAAAGATAACAGTAGTACGTATACAATATTACAGGCCAAATTCATCCTTGATTGTGACCCCACTGAACCTAATGAAGTTACACCAGGAATGAATTTGACATTGTGAAATTTCCAATGGTTGGCCTCTATTTTTAACTGCCTGTCATTGGCTTGAAAGCTTGTCTCACTCACCAACAGAAGTTGGTCCAGGTCCAATGAAATAGATTACCTCACCCACCTTGACTCTCTGCTATTACAAAAGTATATGCCTTGAAAGGTGAGAAAATGTTAAGTAGCTCTTATTTTGCTTTGACAAAAAAAATGTCCATGTCCATGTTCTTCTTTTCTGCTATGTATCAAGTCAACATTGAATTCCAGGTGTTGTAACAATTCAATGTTGTTAATATAATAAAAGTGTTACTTCAAGGCAACCTGCATTTGCCTGACATTTACTTGCCTATATTAATGATCTCATATCTCGAGAGCTTGCACTGAGTGAAACAATACATATCATCTGATGTTTTGGGGATGTTCTGTGTATAAGAGATCATATGCATTAGGAGTTTAGTGAAGAGAGAACTGAAATTTTTTTCCCCATGCATGCACTTGACATGAATCCAAATTTAAAATATAAAACTAAATAGTTAAACATGTTATCTTATTGTAAATGTGGATGTTAAGTTTTGGCAAAAGTGTTTCTTCTGTAATATAACGCTATTTATTTATAGTTTTACATCTAGCTATATCAAGTATCTATAATCTAATCTAATCTGTTTCCACAGTATCTTTGTAGTGTTGTTGTAGCCATGTTGGTCCTAGGATATATGAAAGATAAGGTGGGCGAGGTAATATCTTTTATGGCACCAACTTCTGTTGGTGAAAGGGACAAGCTTTCAATCTACCCAGAGCTCTCCCTCAGACCTGAAAGACACTCATTTCCCAGAGCTGAAGAAGAGCTCTGTGTAGCTTGAAGGCTTGTCTCTTTCACCAACAGACAATGGTCCAATAAAAGATATTACCTCACCCACCTTGTCTCTCTACAGCAATGGTTCCCAAACTTGTTCCGCCGCTTGTGCAGGGAAAGCCCGTGGTGGGCTGGGCCAGTTTGTTTACCTGCTGCATCCGCAGGTTCGGCCGATCGTGGCTCCCACTGGCCGCGGTTCGCTGCTCCAGGCCAATGGGAGCTGCGGGAAGGACAGCCAGTACGTCCCTCGGCCCGCGCCGCTTCCAGCAGCTCCCGTTGGCCTGGAGCAGCGAACCGCGGCCACTGGGAGCCGCGATCAGCCGAACCTGCGGATGCAGCAGGTAAACAAACCAGCCCAGCCCGCCAGGGGCTTTCCCTGCACAAGCGGCGGAACAAGTTTGGGAACCACTGTCTACAGTATCTGTCTGTTAAGAAACCTAATCTACCTGGTATGTAATATCTATGCTTTTATGTTAGGTTGGTCAAGGCAAATATCAAACTAATCCTTGTTTTAAGAAAATTTTGTTACCTTTTAGAAATCCCTCTGTTTTGTGTATTTCACTAACTGCCCCTCTTTACTTCCTGGTCGCAAGGATAAAGCCCCACACCCAGTTGGTGACATCATAATAATAATACTTAGCATGTGCACAGGCTTTTCATCTCCAGATGTCAAAGTGCTTTACAAAGGCTTGGGTAAGTATCATTATCCCTGGGTTTTTCAGATGGGGAAACTGAATTTCACACCATGAATCCGTGGTAGAGCTGGGCCCGCTCCCCATTTAATAGGGCCAGATGCAGTTGCTCCTATGCCATTAATCTCCATGAAGAGGCCAAAAGAACCATGACTGGTCTCCTTCACTCCTCACAAAGGATGACCCAAAAAGTAGTCACAAATCTGGACCAATGGGGGGGAAGTAACTGCCTTGCTGACAGCAGTGATCCCTTGTGGGACAGAGTAGCTTCAGCCATTTTAAGAACCTGCTCTTCCCCATGGAGGCTGCAGCTCTAACTCCTCAGCACGTGAGGGGAGCTGTGAAAGTTGCACCAAGCACCTCCTATGGCTGTGGAAAGAAGAGAAGATGGCTAATGGATTCAGAGGCTCCTCTGCCTTCCAGCAGTCACCTAGGGTCGCTCCTTCCCCCTGAGGTGGGCCCGCACACTTACTACTCCTGTCTATATAGGGCAGAGAAAGGGCCAACAATAACTCCTTTCTGCCTTTCCATTAGTGGTGGAGGCATCTTGCGTCTCATTCACAGAAGGTGTTACTCTTCTGCCACCTGAGAGGTGGAATTCCGAGAGGCCATGCGTACAGTGTAATGAATACCTTTACTATAAAGGTTGCAAAGTCAAAAACTCAAAAGTTAGGAAATGCCCGTGCAATCTTAATTCGATCCCCTGGTGCATATGGATTATGATACAGTCTTTAAATTCATGGTTATATAGGATTTTTTCCCAGGACCCCTGCCTCATTCAGTGCACAGGAAGGATGATGCTCATTTAATGAGCAGTTGTTAATGTTTTCGTTTCTTTTCCTTGTTCAATGTGTGGTCCCAGCTCTTATTTATTGCACACTATTCAAACTCTGCCCTGAGGACATAATTATTAAGTTCTTCATAGGCTTTTCTGTGGTGCTCTTCACTATCCCCTCTGAAGGCTTCACAAATATTAATGATTTTATCTTCACAATACCCCTGTGATTTGAGGGCGTACCATCCCCATTTTACAGATGGGGAACTGAGGCACAGAGAGATTAATGTCAAAAGTATCCACTAACTTCGGGCACCCATGTTGAGGGGACTAAGACCTGATTTTTTCAGAGAACTTAGCATCATATAGCATTTTATTGTTTCAAGGCACAGTTCCCATTAACACACAATTAGTAACCACCTCTGAAAAACGTGGTTTGAGTGATTTGCCCAGCATCACACAGGAGCTCTGTGGCAGAGGCAGAGATAGAATTTAGTTTTCCAGGACAACATTCAACTGCCTTCACCATGAGACCTTCCTTTCTCGTCTGAAGTCCTCTGCCTCACTCACTACACACCTCCCAGCTTCCCTCACTACCCTGCTTTGATTCATCCCCACAGCAGGCCCATCCTCGGCACAGAACCAAGGGGTCACACGGAAAAAATAGCACGTGATTATGTAATTAAAGACTGTCTCATACCGCATACGAACAAGGGGGACAAATTAAGATTGCACAGGCAACCTAATTTCTGGCGTGTCCAAACATCTGAGTGCCGGACTTTGTAAATTTAAAGATGTCTTTTATTGTAGTTTTTGCATATAATTTCCTAAGTTATTAAAAAGCAACCTGAAAAAACAAATTCCATCATGTGGCACGTTGATGCCCACATGGGTCATCAGCAGTGCTGGACCTTTCAGAGTCACCCTTCCAACCTCTCCACTTGGGCTAATGGAGTAGGATAGCAGTGGGAGATGGTCATCCTCTATGTGAACCAGAACTAGAGGACGATGGGACACTCTGCCAGTGGATTTCAGAAATTTGCTGACAACAGAGGAGAGGTGAGATTCAGGAATCTTGGGTTCCATTCCAGGCTCTGGAGGGGAGCATGCTCTAGTGGGCACACACCCTTTTGCCCATTGCACCCCATATTCCATCAGACACAGTTTAGACTGCTACAAATATAAGAAAAGCTGGGTTGGAACATGCTCAGTGCATGCTCCAACCCAGTGGAATCTTAAAGACTTTAGCACCAAAAATCTAAGGAATCTGCACTTAGCAGGAGAAACGTAAGTTTTTTCAAAGGCTCATATCTTGGCCAAATATGGGCAGATTTTCCTGGGGAATGCAGCAGGTTTAAAACAAATAAAAGGAAGTATTTCTTCACACAGTGCACAGTCAACCCTTGGAACTCCTTGCTGGAGGATGTTGTGAAGGCCAAGATCATAATAGGGTTCAAAAAAAGAACTAGATAAATTCATGGAGGATAGGTCCATCAATGGCTATTAGCCAGGATGGGCAGGGTTGGTGTCCCTAGTCTCTGTTTGCCAGAAGCTGGGAATGAGCGACTGGGGATGGATCACTTGATGATTACCTGTTCTGTTTATTCCTCTGGGGCACTTGGTACTGGCCACTGTTGGAAGACAGGATACTGGGCTAGATGGACCTTTGGTCTGAACCAGTAGGGCCGTTTTTATGTTCTTAACCCTGTCACAAAGGCCATCTCCTGCTCCAAACTGCATGTTTTCCACAATTTCAAATGTATTGATTTCAATTACAACACAGAATATAAAATGGACAGTGCTCACTTTATATTTATATAAATATAAATAATTTATTCACTTTATATTTATTTTGATTACTAATATTTGCACTGTAAAAAAACAAAATAAATAGTATTTTTCAATTCACCTAATATAAGTACTGTAGTGCAATCTCTTTATCATGAAAGTTGAACTTACAAATGTAGAATTATGTACAAAAAACCCTGCATTCAAAAATAAAACAATGTAAAATTTTAGAGCCTGCAAGTCCACTCAGTTCTACTACTTGTTCTGCCAATCGCTCAGGCAAACAAGTTTGTTTACATTTACAGGAGATAATGCTTCTTGTTTACAGTGTCACCTGAAAGTGAGAACAGGCGTTCTCATGGCACTGTTGTAGCCGGCACTGCAAGATATTTATGTGCCAGATGTGCTAAAGAGTCATATGTCCCTTTATGCTTCAACCACCATTCCAGGGGACACCCGTCCATGCTGATGATGGTTTCTGCTCGATAACAATCTAAAGGAATGCGGACTGACACATGTTCATTTTCATTAGCTGAGTCTGATGCCACCAGCAGAAGGTTGATTTTCTTTTTTGGTGGTTTGGGTTCTGTAGCTTCTGCATCAGAGCGTTGCTCTTTTAAGACTTCGGAAAGCATGTGCCACACCTCACTCCTCTCAGATTTTGGAAGGCACTTCAGATTCTTAAACCTTGGGTCAAGTGCTGTCGCTATTTTTAGAAATCTCACATTGGTACCTTCTTTGCATTTTGTGAAATCTGCAGTGAAAGGGTTCTTAAAATCAACAACATGTGCTGGGTCATCATCCGAGATTGCTATAACATGAAATATATGGCAGAATGTGGGTAAAACAGAACAGGGGACCCAAGGAGTTCAGTCACAAATTTAATTGACGCATTATTTTTTTAACAAGCGTCATCAGCATGGAAAAATGTCCTCTGGAATGGTGGCCGAAGCATGGGGGGGGGGGGGCATATGAACGTTTAGCATATCTGGCAAGTAAATACCTTGCAATGCTGGCTACAAAAGTCCCATGTAAGTACCTGTTCTCACTTTCTGGTGACACTGTAAATAACAAGAGGGCAGCATTCTCTCCTTAGCGATTGGCTGAACAAGAAGTAGGACTGAGTGGACTTGTAGGCGCTAAAGTTTTACATTGTTTTGTTTTTGAGTGCAGTTATGTAACAAAACAAACCTACATTTGTAAGTTGCACTTTCAGGACAAAGCGATTGCATTACAGTACTTGTATGAGGTGAATTGAAAAACACTATTTCTTTTGTTTATCATTTTACAGTGCAAATATTTGTAATAAAAATAATTTACACTTTGTATTCTATGTTGTAATTGAAATCAATATATCTGAAAATGTAGAAAAACATCCAAAAATATGTAATAAATTTCAAATGGTATTCTATTGTTTAACAGTGCGATTAAAACTGCGATTAATCATGATTAATTTTTTTAATTGCGATTAATTTTTTTGAGTTAATCGCATAAGTTAGCTACGATTAATCGACAGTCCTAATAAATAAAAAATAATAGTAGTAGTAGCAATTCAACCTGAGGCAGATACCCGGCACTGGAAAATTGTAGCTCAAATGATTAAAATTTGGCAAAGTTATGCTTAACTGAAAACAGGGCCTTATAATGGGAAGTGTTGGAAACTTTAATAATAGGTAGTGCTAATGGCCTGGACTATACATAAAGGTGGGCAGAGATCTATTATATTATTATTTTTAATGTTAAATGTTTGTAGAATTCCACAGGTATACATGGTGCCTTATAAAGAATCAAAACTTTAAAACTTGATCTCCCTATTTTATAATTTCTTTGATGTACAGTATAAAATGACTTAACTGTAAGTATGAATTCTTTTACCATGCTTGCATGAAGATTCTAAGATTAACTTTCTATATGACATGCATGAGACTGGATTTGTAATTGCTATGTCTGACAATGCAAGTTGTATACCTATTTCCATCTGTCTTTCAAGCAACGCCGTCCTCTCTATATTTAGAAACACTTTTAGTCATACCCTAGAATAAAGCAAACATATTTATGTTATTTTGGCTGCAGATTCCCTTTGAATTTGACATTTCCTTTGGAATCATTACTAATAGATGACACTTAGGTTTTTTACCTGGGTGAAGTGGAGATGAGAAGGCCAGAAGGTCCTTTATGGAGCTCAGAGTGCCCTTTCCTTTCATGTTGCAACCCTGTTGTTCTTTTTCCTTATGGGAAAAAAACCAACTTAACCTCCTTTAGTGATGCAGGAGTTATACCATTATCTCTGGCTGACTGTTGCATGGATTAGATTGGAAAATGAGTAACTTCTATCACACTTGATCTCAAATAGTGCTATCTGGCTTGCGTTTATCCCTTTGCAGTTACGGAATGGATAATTGCATGGATACTGGGAATCAGACACAACATTTGTGATGTCTCTTTTGATTTCCACTGCAGGGTTAAAAGAGAGGAAAAAAGTAAAAAGCTAACCTGTGATTTAATGCTGGCCACTGCCTGGCCTCTGGTACTAGCCTGGGTTTTGTGGTGTAGACCTTTACAAGTGCATGTCTGAGGCTGTCCTTATCATGTAGCTTAGCATGCTGCCACCTCTAATATCGTAGTCCCTCTTGAATCCTATAAATTGGGCTGAAACTGATTTGAATTTCATGCTGTAGAGTACACTTTAGTTTGAATCACAGCAGATTTTTTCACTTAAAAAAAATCTATTGAGATATAATCTTTTTGTTCTTTCATTTCATTTCTTTTATTTATTTATTTTTAGCAAAGGGAAAGGCAGATTATTTCAATTAAGAGCCTGTCACTGACAATTGTAAGCAACCTTTCTTCAGAGTTCAGTGCAGCAGTTGCAGTTTTAAGTTTCTTCGTGCTTCTGTCAGGATCTAATTTTCAAGGTACAGTTGCCATGGTAGCAACTTGGAATTTTAATCCAGTACTAAAGGTCAAGACAGGTCACCAGTTTCAGTTCCTCTTCAATCTCAGACTAAAGAGCCACAAAAAGGAGCTGAGATAAAGGTTTCACCTAACAAAAAATTCCATTCTGGAATACAGCCAGACTTGAAAATATATGATTTGTATAAGCTTTCAAATTTGTCTGGAACTATATAAATCCATGCTAAATCAAATGTGCTGAATGCTCATTTGCATTCCTTACTGTCCTTTGAGAGGCAAAGATACCACTTTAAAACAGAGTTCACTTGTCAGGAATAGCACATAAGGAAGAAATGGGATCTATATAGCCTACAAAAAGTAGTTGTGAAAGTCAGACCTTCATCGCTGGAGATACTGACTCTGTCACACAAACCCAGACCAGCTTGAGAGTTGCATTTCAGCCTCTCTCTTGTCAATATAAGAAGATACATATGGTAAACTGGTCAATATCTTTCTTTCAAGACCTGTCAAGATCTTTTGTTCAGCAATTTTTTTTTAAAACTCAATAAGACTCTTCTTTTATATATACATGATCTACAGGCCATTTGGCAATATTTTCAATAAGTGACCATTTTTTTTTGCTAGTCTTAACTATGTTCATATTTTGTATACATATTTGTAGGGTGGGGGGAAGCTAGCATTTGAAATGAGGACATGGCTTCATATTTGCAAGCTTCTTAGAACCCTTTTATGATTTATCTGGACGTTTCTTAGGGAGATCGGCTTATTCCTGCTCCTTTTCCAGGCTTATATCTTATTTTCAGGAAGTCATGGGGTAGTATTAGGATAATCTTTAATTGTATTTTCTTTGACATTCAAGGGGACAAAACGTCGTCCTCCTGGAATTTGGGAGAGTGTTAACTAACCTGACCTGCCAGTGGGGAAATTTGTAACCAGTCTGAGAGAACCTATTTATAGTCAAGGCATACTTCCAGTCTCTTTCCTCCAGGGCTGTCAGGGGCTGAGAGTACTGCAGAGATTGTGCTCCTCAGCCCATGAGATGATGGGAGAACTTTGTTTCACCTTACAAATAAATCCTCTGTTCAGTCAGGCTGCAACATGGATGGGCTCTGGAGTCCTGCTGAGTCCTCAGCCCAAAGGATAATTACAGCAATACGAGTTCCTCAAGTTGCAGGGTGTAGGGCTGAGGAGAACGTGGAGGATTCTAAGGGCTGTGTCACAGGGATTCGGAAGTAGGATACAGAGAATTAAACTGTGAAATTAGGACTAGTGGCTCTTAGCTTCACTTTTGGATATTTAGGGCAAAAATAGCCCATTCCAATATTATGAATGCAAAATTTCCTAGCACAACCATTCTTCTTTCAGCCTTCTGGTTCATTTCATATGGTGCCTACAGGACTTCCTGGAGACAGTAAATCTGGGTGACAATTCATTCACCTCAAATACTACACAGTGGATGGCTGACTGCTGCTGGAAGAAAGTGGAGGAAGTATGAGTCACTTAAACTTAAAGGACTAGTAAGGTGTAGTAGACGAGAAAGGGCCTGAAGTACAGAGGAACGAGACATGGTCGGGCTATGCCCCGTGAGTGTAGGGAGAGAGACCAGGAGTGAGAAGGAGATGGATAGAGATCCAAATTGTGGGGAGCAGAAATAGAGAGGTCAGTTGGCAGGTAGTGAAGCAGAGAGGATGGAAATCCAAAGAGAAAGAAATGGGATGCAGTTTGGAGCAGAAGTTGTGCAAGAGAGGTTCTGGTTGCAGCTGCTGCCCCTGTCCTGAACATGACATATATTTTCAGATTTACACAGTACATATGTTTTCCAAAATGCAGGTTTGAAGCTAGGCTGACTTTTGAAGGGAATCCAGCCGATGGACATATAAAACACAGCGTCAGCTTGCGGTTGACCTTGAGCTATAAAGGTGCAACACGTTCTGCTGGATTAGTGGCTGTTGGCAGAACGCCTTAAACCCAGGGGAACCCCCTTGTTGCAGGTCTAAAGTGTTGTAAATACCAAAATGGGCATCGATACAGAGAGCATAAGGAAATACACGCCTATTGGCATCATATGTACCCGTATCATTTTACTGTTAACATATAGAGTGGTTGCCATTAAACAGTCAGCATTTATCTATTTCCCAAGCAGTGGTATGCCTTACTTTCAATATAGAGAATTATTATAACAGTGGTATTGCAGATACCACTACACAGTAACAGTGAATAAATGGTGATTAATACTGAATCAGAGGCTGTTTTTAAATTGTAATCTTTGGTGCTTATTAAAGTTTCAAACATTGGCTAGCAAGCAGGCAGTTGGTCAGTTTGTTACAAGCACTCTTACGGCAGTCACTATATGTGTCTGTGATATTCAACAAAAACTATTTAACATTGATCAGTGAATTACAAGCAAATTAATTTCCCTTGTTCACATGATCTTTTAAACTGATTTATAAATATGTCAAGAGGAGATCATTGAAATGAGTGCAGTAGCAGATATTTTATTTTGACAGGGAGGTTAAACTACATAAGAGCCATTTGAATAATGAAAACAAATTAAAAGTCTAATTTAGAAATTATTTTGAATAATGGGCTTATCTTCCAGGACGCAGTGTTTTTAATTCTGACACTGAGTTCTATTATATTTAATAGACGCTGAAATGTTTTGCACATTTGCTTCTTTCTGCAATGGGCCATAAGAAATATTTTCTACAGCTACATAAACATTGTTGGAGTTCCAATTACTTAGGACTTTGCTCAAAAGGAGAACCCAGGCAGTAAGGAACAAAGATACAATGTCAACTGATCATTATCTTTTCCCTGGATCATGGAAGGTAATATTCAAGAACCCACTCTAGCAAAAGGGTGCAAAGCAAACTCCTAATTAACAAAATGAGACAGTAAATATGAATGACAACTAATCAAAAGAGGCTTTTTTTTGTTCTTGCTTTCTACTCGGTCTGTTAATATACTGCACTGGAGCTCTCTAGAAATAATGGTGTTCCAATTGCATGCCCCTGTTGTTTCATTATGATAATTTGTATGGGGTTGTGTAAGCGCCGTGAATTCGTGACTTTGCCAACTTACCTAGAGGGAATATCTTTGGAACTTCCTTAGGTTAGCAAACAGTCAGTAGTTAGTCTAATGATTAATGCATCCTCCACTTATAAAGTGAAATTGAACATACACTGTAAAATGAATCAGGCTATCAACAATGTGGGATCATTTGACACTCTCATATTCAGTGTTTCCCAAACTTGGGACACTGCTTGTTCAGGGAAAGCCCCTGGTGGGCCGGGCCGGTTTGTTTACCTGCTGCGTTCGCAGGTCTGGCTGATCGCGGCTCCCACTGGCCAATGGGGGCTGCTGGAAGCGGCGGCCAGCACATCCCTCGGCCTGCGCCGCTTCCCACAGCCCCCATTGGCCTGGAGCAGCGAACCGCAGTCAGTGGGAGCCGCGATCGGTCGGACCGGCAGACGCAGCAGGTAAACAAACCGGCCCGCCAGGGGCTTTCCCTACACAAGCAGTGTCCCAAGTTTGGGAACCACTGATCTAGATCAAGAGCTTTAGGGTATGTCTACACCACAATGGAACACCCGCAGCTGGTCTGTGTCAGCTGACTGGGGCTCGGGCTATGGTGCTGTCAAATTGCAGTGTAAACATTCAGGCTTGGGCTGGAGCGTGGGTTCTGGGACCCTCCCCACTCACAGGGCCCTAGAACTTGGGTTCCAGCCTGAGCCTGAATGCCTAGACTGTAATTTTACTGCCCTCTAACCCGAGCCCCATGAGCCCAAGTCAGCTGTGAGTTTTTCACTGCAATGTAGAAATACCCTGGGTTACAAACGCTAGAATTTCAGAAATGTAAGATTTTAAAACTATCATGCCCTAACTGGAGTATGACTGAAGCTCAGCTGTAACGTTGGGTACGTTGATACATAAATACATACAACCACATTTTTCTTATTGTAGTTGGACATAAAACTTGGCAAGTTTTTAGTGTGTGCAATTAAACTGAAAATCATACACCACCCCTAAATGAACCCCAGTTTTTCATAATGATTTCTTTCAAGTTTAAGGATGCATCGGTGCTTCTTGATCTGAATGTTCAGAATACCAATATTTCTAGTTGTCGCATTATCCAATATATAGTCCTTGGTGCATCAAGATCCTCTTGATGTCTAATGACTCTTCATAAGGACCTCATGCTGATTCACTTCAAACCATGAATTACCTTTAATTCATAGCTTGAGCATGCTGCCAAATTTTGGGCTTTTGTGCTCTCAGGTGACTGTCCCTGACATGATGGAGAACTTCCAACAAGCCATTAGACACTTATGAAACAGCTAAACATCAAGCAGTACATTTCTACCAAGTATTATCATAATCTGTGGGATTAGGAAACTACTGGTATTTACCGCAACTTGTTTAAAGCCACGTGGGAAATTCTGGCCCTATTGAAGTCAATGGCAAAACTGCCATGACTTCAAGGGGGTCAGAATCTCATCTGTGGTGAATCTCAGTTTTATCAGTGGGATTCTCCCTGGCTTTAAACAAGCTAAATAATGGTCACTGACTCATTTTCAGATTTTTAAAGAAATTCTTATTTCCAGTGTAATTTTTTACCACATTGAATAGGAGAAGAGTGCAAAAATTGCAAGGAAATGTTTGCCAAAATGTCATGTGAAATTGTTCATCAATTTGTTTTGCATGTTTTTGAGTACTCTGAACTTAGCTTTTCTCTAGCTACTGCACAGGTTGTAGACTACAGTCTGTAGGCTCACAAAAATACTATAAAGATAAAACAAGTTGTTGTTTTTGTCGGACCCATTAAACTTTTCTGTTCCAAGTTCTTAATGGTTTCCGGTAGTTCACTGAATCCATGAGTAGGACCTTTTAATACTGTGTTAATACAATAAGTATAGGAAGTCATTTTATGACAAGGAAAGAATACCATTATGATTACATTCTTCTTTTTAGCTGGGCTTTTATGGAAACTACCCAAGAGTACTCTGCAGTATGACTTAGAACACAGGATGTGCTTGATTAAAAAGGTTCTGGGTGCTTTCCAACTGGACACAGGCCAAGTGCTAACAACTAAACAGAACAAAAGAATGGATGTTTGAGGATGACATACTCTCAATGGTAATTATATAACACAAACCTCAGTCAAGGGCTGACTATGTACCCTTGAATTCATGGATGTTGACAGATGATCCTTCTCCTTGCAATTGGTTGCACTGTATCTGTTGCTCCTTACTATACTTCATAAAAAACTAATAGGAGTAGACTGGTTATAAATTTATTGTACTATATGTAATCTATGGACTGGTCAAAAAAAGAAGCAGAAGAAGATGAGAAGCCAAGTCCTATAGTTTTTTCACAAATCCTGGACCATCCTTTGGAGAGGAAGGGTAGCCCAATGGTTAGGGCACTAGCCTAAGACTTGGGAAATCAGGGTCCAATTATCTGCTCCACCAGACTTCCTGTGTGACCTTGGGCAAGTCACTTAGGAAACTGAGACACAGAAAGGCTATCTGTGAAATGGAGATAATGATATCACCCTACCTCACAGGGGAAGGATAAATACATTAAAGATTGTGAAGTGCTTTGAGATCTACTGAAGAAAAGCACTACATAAGAGCTAGATATTGTCATTACTGGTTTCAGCTACAATATCTTTTTGATATATTTATATATAAATTTCATATTAAAACTGTATGGCTAGAAATAAAAATACCACTTCAGTGGGACTACTTGTGAGTCAAGTTACTTATATATGTTTGCAGGATCAGGCCCTTTGGCCCTTGTGGGCCCCATCCTTGATACAACTCACCACACCCCATCTGACTTCCTGCACAGCTCTGGGATTTCTCATGGCCCCTTGCGTTTGAGTGTGACACCATATATTTTAAACATTAAAAACGTAAAAAATTCATACACAAAAATACTTTTCTGTGAAACAATGTAGGTTACCATACTAATATGCCTGACACAAACCCATACAGTCAAGTAAATGGGAAGTTAAGCCACCTGGCAGTAAATACTCTCTGTTCTTCCACCTATAGGTGCACACCTTTCTACCATAAACCACACACCATACAAAAAAACCCTTTACTCTGACCCTGCAAGGATGCCAGCCTCCAACATCTGACATGCACAGAGCATTGTCTATTGGAGCAGAGTAAAGCAGCATGTAATCCAAGTCTCAACATGACAAAACCACATTCTGCCTATAAATAGCACCTAATTCCTAAGCTGGCAGGAGGGTAGCTGGGTAATAGAATGAACGTGAGCACCTTTGGTCCAATGCCTGATCAAAGATCACAAGCAGATTTCTGATAGAACTGATGGGGTCAATTTGATTGCCAACAGAAGTGATGTTAATGGGACTGGTAGTCTCAGGTTTCATAAGATTTGCATGTATCATCAAAAAGATGAAGGACAACTGTGACATCATCTCACACACGCGTCCAGCTCAGAGATACCTCCCGCAATGGATAGAAATAGATGAACACACCTGTGCCACATCTGTTTAGCAGCAGAAGCTCAAGATGAAATAGTGAAAAACAGATCCAATTATAAGTGGAGGTGGTGGCTGGGTGCAAGAATACCAATAGGGGCAGAGCTAAGATTGGGGTGTGTGCTCTGTAGCATAGAGCAATGGTGCTGGTATATGCAGAAACCATAATTTTACCAGTAGATCCCAGAATCCCATCCATATCCATCAGGAATTATGGAACCACAGCATCATAAATATCTTGCTATTAAAATGGATAATGATAGCAGGATCAATAAATCTGCCATCTAGCTATGATTATTGGATAATATCATCATTGGTTTCAGCCACAATCTGCTTTGCTTTCATTCTATCCTCAGGCATGTGCAACCAACTCCAGCTGAAGTTAGTGGAAGCTGTACATGTAGATCTAAGGGCAGAGTCTTGCCTACCATACTTTAAGTCACACAATGGATTGCCTCCTAACCAATATAACCCTTCCAAAGACCTATGGAAATTCTTGGAAACTGCCTTAATAATTTCTTTGTAGTAAAAGGGAAAAAATGATAGTAATGGGAGAGCTGATCTTCATTTGGAAGCTAAAAATAAAAGTAACTTTATTGCAGCTCTGATCTGTCATGTGTAAAATCCATCACCTACCATAAGAAGGCAGTTCATTCCAGCAGAAATCTGATTGATAGTGCTGGAACTTTAGATCAAGCAGCAGAATAGAGAGCAACTGGTTCATAAAATGTACTCAGTGTCTTCGAGTTTTATATCAGGCTTCCTATAGAGAGCTTTGGTCCCATTAAATGCACTATATACCACTGAGCTATGAAGCGCTGTTCTTTTTAAATTCAGCTTATAACTATAAACCATGATTGACAAGTCTATTACTGTTGGATACAAACTATTGAAATATTGTATTTTATAGTATACTCACCAAAATATTTTTCATAGTGGAATCCAAATACACTTGCTTTAGGAGAAAAATCACTTTAAGATGTAATAATATTTTTTATGTTTTACTAGAGAAGGTTCTTGATGTAAGCATTGCATCATTTAGAGATTCTGGCATATGAATTTATCCTTTTTGTTTTCAGGATCAGAGGGACCAGTGGGAGAGATATTTTTTAAAATCTGAAATCATTTCCAGAAATAACAATAGAATAAGGGAAGGACTAATCTGATGATATTGTTGGAAAAATAAATATCGCTTACGTGCACCAATTTATTTTTATCATTAGCCAGATTTCATAATTCTCATTAAAACTGAAATGCCGACTTTCAATTTTTGCATCCAATCAGAAGAATTAAATAAATTGAATGTAGAGGGTTGGTGTTAGAGATTCGTTTTGCAAATCCTTACTCATTCAAGTAACTTTACCCATATGAGAAAAGTTGCATGACTTTATTTCATGAGTCAAGGAGTCCAGAGGTTAAAACAATGGAATGGAATGCTTGGATTCTATTCCCAACTCTGTGATTGACTTGCCATATGACTTGGGCAAGTTATCTGATCTCACTGAGACCTCGTCTGTGCACAAAGTTGTATTGATTTAACTAAAACTGGTTGAAAATCAATTGAATTAAACCAATTCAAAAATGCGGTGTGGATACGTTAAATTGATTTAACCTGGTTTATACAGATATAGATTAAATTGCATCCTGACTGAATTAAACTAAATTGCTATAAGCCACTTCTAAATCCATCTAAGTGTCCACACAGGCGTTTAAACACATTTTAGTTAAACCAGTACAGATTGGTGTATCTTGGTTTAACCAAATCAGTTTAAAAAACACTCCAGTAGTTAAAGTGATGCAGCTCTGAATTTAGGCCAGCTCCAAACCTCACTTTCCTCATATGTAAAATGGTAACTATAATAGTAACCTATTTTACAAAGTTGCTAATTAATTCATATTTGTAAAGCACTTTGAGACCATGGGTTAAGGTGCAAAATATTGTGGGCTCAATTCACTGCTGCCTTACTCCAGTTTTACACCAGCACAAGATAATGGGAAAGGATGTAACTCAGTGAATAATCAGGTCCTCCATATTTTTAGATCATCCGTGATTTTCTTTAATCCGTGACTGTCAACTGTCCCAAAGTGTATAAAATTCAAGACCTCTTTTTTCAACATATTTTACTCTCCTTCAATAAATAAATGCTAAAAATCTTGCATCAGCTATTCATCAGGTTGAATTTTCTGTTGTAAGAAGCTTAGTATCTGATGACCAATTAAAAGTGGTTTAATTCTGGCAAGCTGTACAAATAAAATTGGCATTCATTTTGCTTAATAAACTCATCTTTTAGACATACCTCTGTTCGTTAATGCTTAAGGAGAAGAAACAGCAATAAGAGCAGAAGACGTAAAACTGGTTTATGGCGAATTTTTCAGCACTGTTGAGAACACCAGAATGCCAGGACAAGATTGTATGTAAGCCGGGTTCAGTTACCTTTGGAGAACTAAGCTCATTCCTTAAGATAAACTTAAAACAAAATATAAATCTGGAAGTAACAATACTTACGACTTTTGTGGCACTGACTTGGTGGCAGATTTCCCTGCTGGATCACTCCACTCTGTAAACGAAGGAAACATATTTCCAAATGTCAAAAGATTCCTGTTGCCCTAAGCGCTCAACCCACCTAATTGTACTTGGTTACACAACATGCCACAATGCGTAATATGTCATCAAAAATGGAACTGATATGCTTTAGCACCATAGAAATTAATTTTTCATCCCTTGTTTTAATGATGTTAAGGAGGCAAAAAACAAACAAACAAAAAGAACCCCCCAACAACCAACCAACCCCGATTGTCTCAATTAAGGACAATAAAGACCTACTTTGTACATTGTATCCTGAGGTCGGGTGCTGGGAATCCTACAATGAAGAACACAAAAATGTCAGGATTAGTTCAATGAAAGGAAGAAGATGGTAGATACATCTTTCCTTGTTAGACTAAGGGCACAAGCATAACATAAACAGAGAAGGAAAATACACAGGTTCATGTGCCTGAGAAGAGAACAACACTAAAAATTTAAAAGACTGTATTATCTGTACATAAGAATGCTACTTGCACTGCTCAGTACCTAGCCTATTTTAGGCCCAAAAGGCCAGATCCTCAGCTGGTGTACACGGACCCTTTAAAGCCTTACCCACAGATGTGTACATGTGCTTCCCATTTAAGATAATGGGAAGTATTTGCATAGGCTGAACTTGGTCTTGAGTTTTAAAATAACCAGGCATTAAGTTCAGCAGCATCACTCTTCTTTTTTGACCCCACCTGCTTAACATGTCATTACCTAAAACTGAAATTCAAGATGTTTTGGAGTGCTATCTTACGTACACGAGACAAAGACACAAGAGTCAGTTCTTCAGCTGGTGTAAACCAGTGAAGCTCCAGTGAAATCAATGAAGCTGCACTCAATTTACATCAGCTCAGGATCTGGCCCATGGTGTATGGTGCACACAGCATTTTGCACACAATGTGCTTCTCACTGACCCACAGTAATGTATAATGACATTCTTAATTTCACAGGCTTTTCTTGCTTGATCTTTCCCTTGGCTTTACAATCAACAATGAGGTATAACCTGATGCCAAATCAGCCTTCATCCCAAGTAGGCCCTAGTAGTTTGTGATGATTTTAAATTAAGCCATTATTTACAATCCAGTCCGAGAGACAGGCACTACTTTGTTAAAAGTCTTAGATCTGTAGGATGTTAAAGTCATTAAAGCCCTCGCTACACTTTCTCTCAGGGCATTATTAGTTCCTAATATTCTGCTGCACTGTTAGTCAGTCCCTTGTGAGGTAAATCATGCCTTCAAGAGTAAACATAGCACTTTAAATTTGAGTGTCAGAGGGATAAATAAATTGTTGTGATAAGTTCTGCCTTTTCTATTGCATTATTTTACAAATGAGGAGACTTAATTTTTTTATGTAAGATGAGGACCTATAATAAGGCCTGCTTTAGGTTTATATGACCACATGTTCTTATCTGTTTTATCTCTAAAACCTATCAATTTGGCTCTCTCTAATTGATTTAGTGGGATGTTCTGAGTAGGCAATCTTGTACTGTATTTTTCACAGTAAAGTTAACTAACCTAGAAACATCCATGTTCTTTCCTCTTTCCTAAAGTGTGATTTTTTAAAAGCCTAATTTATATTTCATAAAATTTATTATAACCTCACAGATTTTTTTAAATGGGTCTGAGAGCATAAGATTTACTCATGCAAAACTCTCGTTGAAGTTAGTGAAGGAGTGCAGTACATGGTCCTATTCTTGTAGGGCCCAGAAAAAAACCAGCACTGAATTTAGTCCTGCTCTAATTTAAGAAGATATAGCTTCCAGTGTGCCAGACTCCATGCTTACTCATATGGGTATGAATCCACTTTGACCTAAATGGATTCTGTGGAGTTTAACCAGATTTACAGTAATATAAATGAGTGCAGTATTCAGCTTAGTTAGGAATTGCACCCACATATGAATCTGGCCTATGATGTTTAATGCAGCAGCACTTAAGCGCATTGCCATTGTCAGTAGCGGAGTAGAACAATGATGTTTTGCTGGAATACGGCATGGTCAGAGTTTGCTTTGTTTTGTTTACTAGCAATAGCCACACTGATTTCACATTAGCTTCAGCCAACGCATGGAGGCAGGGTTTGGAGTGGGAGAATCTCTGGCAAATAGTGACAACTGGACAAAATTGGTGGAGAACTGATTTTAAATGTTTGAAATAGTACATGATTACAAAAGCCTCTACTGCATGAATGAAAGAACCAGCTTTCTGTTGTCTTCAAAGCTGTAGCAGCCTCAGAAACTCTTGACATTGTCCAGCCCATGGAGAGAAGAACAAAACCCCACACTATGGGGTAACATTTCCAGCTCCCCTGGAAAGTATGACTCCAAGTGGCAGAGGTCCACAGCAGTTCAAATCTCAGTATAAGTCACCACTTGCAGCAATGCACATGTTGAGTCATCTGCAGAGACTGAATCTGGGACTTTGGGATCTAAAAGCATGAGCCTCTATTCCTGGAGCTAAAGGACCAGCCCTTTTAATTGTAGAGCAGGAACAGACCCATATATTATTTTATTGGTTTTAGCCACTAGTGGGGACCAAGATACTCTTTGCCAGTGTGTTACACAAACTACGGGAGAAAAAATAAACACATTGTAAATACTATTTGTAATGGAAAGACTCATTTGAAAACATAGGTAAGATTCACCTTCCTTTTATCCTTTACCGTAACTTCTGAAGTTCTGAACAAGCAGCCCTATCAATAACATATTAAGAGAATTTTCATCTCAAGAGAATTTTGAAAATGAAACCAAATCACAAAAGTAAAGTTCCAGATCCTCAAATTGGGCTTATTTAGGCTCTTAAAATTGATTTCAATGGAAGTTAGGAGTCTAAATATCTTTGAGGATATGGGCCAAAGTGTCTAGTGAAGATCACTCATATGTGAATGAATAATAATTAATAACCTACCTGCACCTTGCTTGGGATGGAAAACTTGGTCTGCTCAGCCTTGCCGGGGGTGTGAATAGCAGTAAGAGGTGGAGGCCAGGAATGGGTCATCTCCTAGTGGGGGAAAAATATGTTTTTGAGAAGTCATTCATTCAATTAAAAAAAAAGAGAGAGAATCACCCCACAGTTGGCCATCAAACCCTGGACTGATCAACAAGGCCAACATCACATATCTGCTTCTAGAGGGTGAGGGACAGGCTTGCTCAGAAGGCATCCCGAGTCCTTACCTGGTGGATGAGCTCCCTAATTATACAGTGGATCACATACTCTCAGGAAGTACAGCGGAAACATGCTTTAATGCTACTAGTCCCATCAGTAAAAAATTTCAGCCATGTCCAACATTGAGTTGAGATGGCCTCCAGCAGGTAAGCCACTGGCTCTACTCCCATGGCCAGATATCTTAGGTATGTGTAATGGCCCCCATCGTCCTAGCACCTGAGCAACTCTCAACCGCTAGTGTATTTAGCCTTATCCTCCTGTGAGGTAGGACGGGTTTTATTATCCCCATTTTACAGATGGGGAATGGAAGTACACAGAGATTGACTTGTCCAAGGTCACACAGGTCTCTCAAGTTAGCACCCTATCCACTGAGCAATCCTTCCTTTCTAACCAGCATAACCATAGTCTTGCATTTTTAACAATGTGTTTAAATGTCTTCATGGAAATCTCTCAGGTACTCAATGGCACAGGTCACAAAACACAGACCCGTGTGTCTGTTCGAACACTAAGTGACCAATCATTTTTCTGCTGAAGTCAATGGTAGTTTTCCCACTGATGTCAATGGGAGCAGACTTGGCCCAGCCTCAGAAAAGAAAAATCAGTAAGAACACAGATAGTGCAAGAAGTGCGGTTGTCGGCAAAGCTTGTCTATGCCCTTGCAACGAGTGCATTCCATTTCAGATGCTGCTCCATTCTTTCTTACCTTTGTTTGTAATTTGATGAATATTCAGACAGGTAATAATACATGTCTCTGGTGATCTGTTACATCTTTGTCTCATTGTTTTTCTTTACTTTCAAAGCTCAGAAGAGATTCTTTTATGACAAACAAAAGAGAAAGAGTGTCTCATCTATGAAGTTCTGCATGTGACAGCAATGTTACTGGCTGTGTTACACGAGTGCAGGTGTCTGCAGCTTTACTCTGCTCTTAAAAACCTAAGGCTGATCACAACAAATCTTACAAGCTATCGCTGCTTTGTTTCTGCTGCAGCCCTAGCTGACATTCTGCAAGTAAAAAAGAAAGAAGACCTTGTTAAAGGTTAATGTTGTGAACCATCAATCACAACCAGTCCCACCTGAGGGTGCTTGGCTCAGCCAGCTAAAACATGATGAGGATGGTTGCATTCAGCTGCAAAGATATTTTCACTGTAGAAGCAGCCAGTAAATACTTTCACTTCCCTAATTATCCTTCCAGAGATCACATGATATGCGGTACTGAGGTAAGGAAAAGTAAATGAAACCACTCACTATGCACAGGGGACAGTCTGCTCTCTTTGCGCCATTCAAGCAGGAGGGGGAAAGAACCCCAAATCCCTGTAGGGGGTATCCCTGGGGTGGGAGAATCCCCAATGTACAGAGAGCAAGAGAAGCTCCTGCATATGGGTAAGAACACATCAAGGGTGAGAAAATTCCCTTAGGGGACCACTAGCAGTTGGCAGAAGTCAGAGTAGCCCCCATGCTGTTCTAACCTCTGTTGGGGGTCAGGGCTGGGGCAGACAATCAGGGAGTCTTGGTAGGTTGGAGGGGTCAACCCTTCCATAGCAAGAAAATGATGAAAGGGACAATATATTAGATAGGCCAGTGGTTTTCAACCTTTTCGGGGGTCAGGACCTATTTGTAAAAATGTATGGCCTGTTGTGACCCAGTAAATAGTCTGGGGGTGAAGGCGCTGGGGTAGTTTCAGTCAGGTCCTCCCCCCCATGGGGTAGGGTTGTCAATTTTGGTTGGATGTATTCCTGGAGATTTCATCACATGACATAATCTTTAATTAAAGATTAATCTTTAATCCCTGGAGATTCCAGGACAATCCTGGAGGGTTGGCAACCCTAGCAGGGGGAGGGGGTTGAGTCCTGTCCAGCACTCACCCTACCGTGGCGGCCATCCCATAGTGGTGGCTCCTGCAGCTCCGTTGCTGTGGAGATGGCTGGGCTTGGCTCTTGGCTTTGGGCGTTGCAACCTCCGGGGTTGCAGAGCCGCTCGGGTGTTGTCCCGCCCCCCATGGGGTGCGCTGGCAGAGCTGGGGATGCAGGGAAGTTGGGATGCACTGGCAGAGCTGTGAGGTGCAGGACGTTTGCAATACAAGGGGTTGGGATGCATGTGCTGAAGTGAGATGACATTGGAAGAACTAGGGGGTGCCATGCTTACCTCATCTGAGACCCCATAACATCTCTCCCCTCCTGTATCACCTAACCCCAATTTATCCTCCCCATAGCCTTCTCCCCTCCTATTGCTCCACTTCTCCACCCTCTAATTCCCCTCCTTTCTCAGGAAGCATTCACATGCCTAATTCCCCCCCCCCCAAGACTGGGATTACATTCCCCCAAATTAAAATTGCCACCCACAACTTTCAAATTGTAGCAATCTCCACTCACTCAGTCCAAAGCTCCTTTTGCCTTAGATGAGGGCTTGTGATTAACTTATTCTTATTACATTAATTGAAGGAAGAGTTCACAGCCATCAGTCTGAATTCGGTCTGTGATTCATCCACTTATTAGTACCCCACAGTTTAATGGTGCAAGGCAGCAGAAAGAAACCAGTTTTTTGGGCAGCCAGTAACTTGGGAACCCCTTGGTCACATAATCCCAAATTTGGATCATTAACGCTACCCTGTGCCTTCATGAGACACACCAAATGTCAAAGCAATTGGAGTAACCATTCAGATTTTAGAGCACATACAAGAGTTCAGATTTAAAGCATACAAAATGGCGGAAATGGAATTCTAGTCATTTTTTCTGTATCAGCGCGCACACACTGTAAAAATGTACTTTTTCTCCAATACCGTTCTCAACTTGGGTCCCCAAAAATTTAGTGGATGCCATACGTTATCTTGGGTAAAGATCAACAGATTGAGACCACATAATATTAATAGTTTGACCTGTAGCTTTGCTAACAAAAAAACAACTTGAAACATTCTGAAAAATGGCTATTTTTAGGGGGCTTATATCTCTGTATCCCCAACTTCAAATGACCCCAATTTGGGTCACTCACCCTACCCTGCATCCTCCAACTTTCAAAGGAATCTGACTAAGCATATTGATTTTAGAGGACTTGGAAAGGTCAACCGTTAAGCAGAAGTTGTGACATAACCTTAACTATGGGTTGAAGTACAGCTATCTGTGGAACAGAACATGTCAGCTACTGTGATAACACAACAGTTTTAATGTCAATAAGCAAAGAAGAATACCACGTTAGTCAAGATGTGATGGGGCAGGAGGAATATAATTATCTAATGTGCTAATAAACTTTTAAAGATTGCAAACTGAGAAAGCCTTGACTTTACAGCTCATCTGAAAAACATACCGTCTAGTGCCCAAGTTTTCCTTAACAATATGCTGGGGTGGCATTGGTACTGTAGACGTGGGCCTTGATTTGCATTGAGAACTGCCTGAGTGCACCCTACATGCGCACAGAGTCCTACTGAGGTAACAGAACTCCACGTGGATGCACTCATGCACTTCCGCTGTTCTCAATCCAGGATCCGAACCTCAAGCCCTGATCCTGCAAAAACCTATGCATACGTTAGCTATACTCATCAGTAACTCCACCAAACCCAATGGGACTACTCACTTGTGTAGATTGAAGCACATGCACCAATCTTTGGAGAATCGTGGCCTTAGAGGGAAGAATGCCACCCATTGAATCATCAGCACTATACTTTGCAACACCTTGTTTTCACTTGGTGGTCCACCTCAAAAATACTGGCAAGGCTTTACTCAGTTTAGCTTGTGAAATTTGACATATGCCAGCAATGAGAGCAGGGAATCACACCATTTCTTTTTCCAGGGAAAGTTCAAAAATTTAATAAATCCAAATTTAGAAATTCCTGAAAGTAACAATAATAAAACTGAGCATATGAAATGTTTTAAAGTGGAATATAATGGAAGTAAAGTAAGTCCACAAAATCAAGTGAGGATTTATTTTCACATGGTTTGGACTTAAAATAATCCCAAAATCATGTTAACTGATGGATTGGGCATATGACTACTATGGTAAGTAGGCATACCTATTTTTATAGACCTGCAGATTAAATGGGAAGGTAAAGCTGCACAGTTGGTTGGCTTAGAAGTCACTGTGGTCCACTGATGTAGTAACATCAAGCGTCCTCCTTCCTGAAAATTATTTAAACATTGTTTTAATTGACTCCATGTGTTTTATTTATTAGGACTAGGCACGCTCGTTTCTTCAGCTAAATCTGCTTTTTTCTAGCTGTAAAAGCCCTCAGGTAAGTAACTGAGAAGTACATATGCAGAAGGGGTCTAATGAATCACTGTTTTTTCCTGACTGAACTCTTTAAGAGCTGTAGAGACACTGGCCAAATCGGAGCTCAAACGGAAAGGGAGAACTGGGAGTGCAATGGGATTTGTGTGCTTCTGCAAAGCAGATCTGAGCTGGAGCGTTGAGCCCAGGGGAAAAGGGGCAGATGGAAAAATAGCTTTGCAAAACCAGACCCTCAAGTTAATTGCCTCTTTCAAAGTTTAGTTCCTTTCCCCCTCTTTCAATTTTTCCATAATTTCCTCCTTGTTCAAAATAAAATGTTGCTGTGGCGTGTGTGTGTGTGTGTTTTGTTTTAAATTTAGGCAAAAGGTGTCAATCTAGAACTACAGAAATCATGATGGAAGAGGGCTACTAGTCTCCATCCCCAGGAAGGCACCTTCACTTTCTACAATGAACCCTAGAGCACCGTGCCCAGTCTAATTTGAAATATCGAAGAGAGATGGGGTTTCTGCTATTTCCTTTAGAGGATGATTTCATGGCATGATAGATCTCACTGGGCCAAATGCTGCCCTCTACTATACAGTGTGGATGAGAAAGCTACAGAAATGCATCGATGGAAAAGCAACAATGCTGCTATTTTTCTCCCTGGCCTCAGCACCCATAAAGGTCCCATTGCTGCCACTCCATGTAATGTCTGATCTGAAGTTTTAGAGGGCAGCATTAGGCACGGAGAGCAGGCATAGTAGCTAGGGAGAAGATACTCTCCACGGCATGATCCCCTCCACTGTGGCTGGATTTCCATTCTGCTCAGAAGTTACTGCTGGCGAAGGAGTTGGCAGGGACTGCACAGAGCCATGACTTGTATAAACTCTTTGTCAACCTTTCCTCATCCATCAGTCCCTTCAGCTCCTCAACTAGTTCTGTAGCTCTAAACGTCCTCCAATTTCTTGCTCATGCTTCATATTAAGCGTCCATTGATAAATAGTTTATAAAGGGTTGCTAAATGACTTAGTAGATGTTATCAGACCTGAATACTATGTGTTAAAGATGGCTATGAGCACATCAGTAGAATGTGTTATAGATGGTTCTAAGATACAGTTATAAGCAACCTGTTGACCTGTTGGACTATCACAATCAATTCCCCATTTATTAAAACATCTGTTAATGGTCTATTAGCCCTTTATAAACACTTATCAATGGAATCCTAATATAAAGTGTGATCAGTTTCTCAATATCTTGCTAGCTTTTGCATTTGCGCAGTCCTACCCATTTTCTCTCTGCTAGGAAGTCGGTCAATTTAGTAACAAACAAGCAACAGTTAAATTCTGTGCTGGGCATGCTGAACTAAAAAAAAAAAAAAAATCTCAGTCAACCACCTCTAAAAAGAAAAGGCTACTGCAGGTATAAAAAGCAATCTAAACTGGAGCTCAAAGCTAAAAGAAATGCAAACGGCCAATGGGGTTTTAAAACTAACGATGCAAAATAGTCCATGTAAACTAATGGACAATTTGTTTGTCTGATTACATGGGGACATCCCTTCCAAATTCCTGACTAGGAATTTGGAATAACCAAAGAAAAGACTACCCAAGGGAATCCACCTTAGGTTTTACACTGAGCCCAATACATATTGGGAGAGGTATTTGGGGATTTTCTCAGTGCTGTATGAATACTCCTGCAGTGTGGACATGATTAATAAAGCTTATAGTTATGCATTTGACTATCACGTTTCAATGCTTTAAGAAGCTCCCAGGAACCAGTGACACAACAGCTTGTTTGTTTCTAAGACATAAAAGCAGCTATGAAAATAACTTTAATGATGTCCTAACAGAGAGAGCCAAATTCCTTGGTAAAGGCACTAATGTAGAAAACTGTTTACCCAGGCAGACAGTTCAAGAAATGTATCATCAGCGGCATATGACTAGCCCACATTATATGAAGGAACGACATGGCTGCATTTGCAATGTTGCCTTAGTCATCCTAATAAATCATTTATCTTGTTACAGTACGAAAGTCTTCTACAATGAAATGAAACACATTCCAAAATCCAGTGCACACAAATTCTTTTTCAAAAGCCAGGATTTTATGCTATAAATAAAACCACCCATCTTCTCCCTGACCATAATATACCAAAAAAAAAAAAAAGCATTCACCTTGTAGTTTTTTTCCATGACAACAAATAAGTACCCCTGGCTTGTCTGGTGTATGGGATGGATACCATATCCTCCCGTGCTAATATACTTGCTTTACCTTCCCATATTTGCAGAGCAGAAAGGACTGACAAAAAACATACTCAGTGAAAATGAATTTAGAAATTGTTTTAGAAGCTAACAGAGGTCGGCTATAAACATTACAACATATGTTTTCCTTTCCTGTTTTGCTAACATTTGGGGACTATTTACAGAAAGAAAGTGATGGCAATAAGAATATTTTCTCTTTCTATTGAGCTTCCAGTTATTATCCCCCATTCCTTTACCTCATACTTTCCAATATATTTCCCTCACACTTCAGCTTTTATAACTAAAATACACTGATATTCTTTGCTTAGAGCAGTTACGAGACAATAAAAAATAGCAAATCATGACTGACATATTTATTGCCCTAACAAATCTTGTGAATGTGAAGTAAAACAATGTTCCATTACAATGGGAAGGTATTTCAGCTCAGGAAACTATTTTGGGGAAAATAATGAAGCTACTATATAAAATAGTATTACAATTTAGTGACTGTGGTCCACTCCAGAAAGTAGTTCCAGTCCATATAATAGAGTCCACTCTGAAATTTGATTAGGAACTGTAGGTTAAGAAGGCAATGAGCATAGGCAGAGAGAGAGAGAGAGAGAGAGAGAGGTCAAAACCCTGATACTCCTGACTCAGGCAAAACTTCCTTTGGTTTTAGTAGGAATTTTAGTTGGAGCAGAAGTCCTAAATCAGGTCCTTTCTGAAAGGAAAACTACTCCCCTATGGGGTCATAATTAAGAGGTTGCAGTTTACCATCGCTCTTCTTGCCATGTTTAGGTTATTTGTGTGAGTAATATGTAGAAGGGCAGTGACAGGCTTTCAGAACTGAATCAGCAAAATGGAATAGTACAGCCTAACAAACCAAGTAGAACGTCACGGGGAAATAGAAGGGAAAGTTGCCATGGGACAGTGGGAGGGGGTTAAAGGAAAGGTGAGGACTCCCAAGATTGGAGTATCATGGGATATGATGGGAAAGACATCCCAGATTCACAGAAGCTGGAGCCCTGAGCCTTACTGCCATTGCCTCAGGCATTAGCATTAATTCCTTCCTGGGTTTCCATGTGTAAATCTGGGGTTTGAGCATGGGATGATATAGCTGATCCCCAACTCAATCCGCTTTGACCAGCCAACACCCTGCAGAATGTTTACATAGCAGCATCTGCAAGGTCTCAGGGAGAGGCCAACAGATGATGCCACTGAGATTTCCCCTTCCATGAAGCCAAGAGCATGGTACATCCACTCTTCTCACACAAGTGGCATGGGCAATCAAGGCCCTGCAGCTTGGCTAAGCAAGTGTGTCATGCTGTGACATACGAAATATTAACGCATCTCAAGAACTGTCCTGTTGGCTGGAATCATCTGCTGGGAGAGAGCCTGGTCTGAGCTTCACCTAGTCCAGGGTCCTGTCTCTGACACTGGCCAGCCCCAGATGCTTTAGAGGAAGGTACAAGAATCCCACAGAAGGCAGATGGGGGACAATGAGCATGAGGTAATATCTGTTACTGGGCCAACTTCTATTGGTAAAAGAGACAAGCTTCTGAACTTACACAGAGCTCTTCTTCACATCTCACATTAGGACTCAGCTTAAGCACTAATAGTTAAAAACTGGCTCAAACACTAAGGCAGGACATTTAATATCCTTCCAAAATATGTTACTGGGAACAGCTGGAGTTATAGACATTAATGTGAGCCGTACAAATGTCTAGTCCCTTTTTGGATCCTTTTCAGTCACTTGTACCAGAAGTCCCCTGCACAAAACCCAGCATCTTTCTGCATCTCGTTCTGGGTGACTAAACTAATGACTCTATTGCCCAATACATAGTGATGAAGTCTTGCTGTGGCCTAGCACTGCTAATACAATGCCTCCCACAGCTTCCCAACTCCACTGACAGGCACAGTCATATTCCATTTATTTTCTTCATTCAAAATGATACTTGCTTGGAATAATCTCCTGGGATGGCACATCTAATTTTCATGCAGCTCCCAGGAGACAGGAAGTACACATTGAACTGTTATATTCCAGCATAACATCTTGACAATGGAACAGCATCATATAAACAAAAGCACAATAAGCAATAAAAAGCTAATTCTTTGAAAAGTTACTAATACCAACATATAATTTCATCTCTGCAATTTAAAAAACATTGGCAGGGTTCCTTCAAGCAAATAAGCAACTGCTTTTTTGAAACTATTCAGCACTGGCAATTGTTTAAGGGAATCTGGTAATTTGTTCCATCCATTCAGAGCTACACAAGCAAAAAAGCATGTCTCGTATTGACTGTTTTCTTCCTTGAAACCCCCCAGACTTAGGGTTTGCACTGAGAAGAGAACATAATTACAATTTACAGTTACAAAACAAGACAGTAAACACCCTATGGTGCTACCCTGTGCACATTTGTACAATAAATTACACCACCTCCTTTTCATTGCCAGATGTAATCAATTCATTTTTTTCATACAAAATACAATGAACGGTTATTTATTCACATGACAAGACAGATCTTATGAAGCCCATTTAATTTCTGGAGCACTAACACTTGAGCAGTGAAAAGAAACATCTCCAAATTCAATAATGGGCATAACTAAACTGCACAATTTGTTTTGGAGAACTAGTACTGAAACAGTTCATTCTACCCTGCACACTCAGTCTTGGGCCCAGTGTAGCCAGTTTAAAATCCACATCCTCACAATATGCTGAAGATGATTCCACTCAAATCCCCACGGATTTCAACATCAGCCATCTGACCCAATAATAAATTAGCTTTATTCTTAATACAGGAGCACTGATCACTTGATTTGGCATATAGAGGAAGATTTAAAAAATGATACTTTATGTTCCATTTGAGTTTAACCCAAGTTATTTTTTATAAACCGTGATTTGGTTTCATTAAAATTGGATTCCAAACACAAACAATTGAAGCTAGCACACAGCGTTGTATCATGTGTATTGAGAAAGCCTTTCCCAAGGCTGCTTTTTTCCCCAGACCAAAGATTCTGCCAGATCTCCTTCACTGCCACAAGATCAGTACTGGAATATGAACTTCCCTGTGTATGTGTGGAAATGTAGCTCTTCCTTTTTACACTGATGGACTGTGATGGACTGGCGGCAATGTGTCACCAGTGCCTCTTACTGAAATGTCAAAATCTCTCAAATGTGTGTCAGAAGGCAGAAGAGATAAACACTTGGAGATTCTCTTTTAGCTCAAGCCTTTTAGAGACTGTTTTTTTTCACCATTTCCTTGTCTTCTTCCAAACCAACTCCCACGCATGGAGCGGCTTCTCCATTTCCCTACCAGTTGCCACCCCACCTTTCTAACCTACCACAAGTCCCAACTAAAGATTCACTTCACTCACAATGCACACAAGCTGCTCAGCGTATCAGATCTTCTCTATGTCTGCCTCTGAGGCTGGACAGACTAGCTCGGTGAGGTAATATCTTTTATTGGACCAACTTCTGTTGGTGAGACAGGCAAGCTTTCAAGTTACACAGAGCTCCTCCTCAGGTCTAGGAAAGGTACTCAGAGTGTCATAGGTAAATGACAAGGTTGAACAGATAGTTTTGCATAAGTAGTTAGCACATATTCTAACAGACCATTCAAGGAAAAGTGGCCGGTTAACACCCCTGTGTTATAGGAAAAAAAGAGGGCTAGTGAGTTACAGATTGTTGTAATAACCCATTAATCCAATGTCTGAGACTGTAAACTCTTCGGGGCAGGAACTCTCTCACTTTGTGTCTGGTGCAGTGCCCAGCACAATGCTGGAACCTACTGAATAAATAACTACAAAACAAGTCCTAGCCTCACTTATAACTGGGAAAACCTGGGGTAGCCAACAATGCCAGGCACACTATAGTGATGACTTAGCAAGTCCCGGGTGGCCAGAGAACTCCTGCAATTGGCATCATAGATTCTTAGTTTCAGAGATTCCAAGGCCAGCAGGGACCTTTGTGATCATCTAGTCCAGTGGTTCCCAAACTTGTTCTGCCGCTTGTGAAGGAAAAGCTCCTGGAGGGCCAGGCCGGTTTGTTTACCTGCCGCGTCCGCAGGTTAGGCCGATTGCGGCTCCCAGTGGCCGTGGTTCGCTGCTCTAGGCCAATGGGAGCTGCTGGAAGCGGCGCAGGCCGAGGGACATACTGGCCGCCACTTCCAGCAGCTCCCATTGGCCTGGAGCAGCGAACCGCGGCCCCTGGGAGCTGTGATTGGCCTAACCTGCGGACGCAGCAGGTAAACAAACCGGCCCGGCCTGCCAGGGGCTTTCCCTGCACAAGCGGAGTCCCAAGTTTGGGAACCACAGATCTAGTCTGACCTCCTGCGTACCTCAGGCCCGAGAACTTCCCACAATAATTCCTAGAGCAGATCTTTTAGAAAAACATCCAATCCTGATTTAAAAATTGTCAGCAATAGAGAAACCATCGTGACTCTTGCTAAATGGTTGCAATAGTGAATCACTGTCAGCGTTAAAAAATTATGCCTTATTTCCAGTCTGAGTATGTCTAGCTTCAACTTCAAGCTATTGGTTTGCTTTATACCTTTCTCTGCTACACTGAAGAGCTCATTATTAAATACTTGTTCCCCACGTAGGTACTTATAAATTATAATCAAGTCACCCCTTAGCATTCTTTTTGTTAAACTAAATAGATTGAGCTCCTTGAGTCTAACACTATAAGGCATGTTTTCTAATCTTTTAATCATTCTTGTGGCTCCTCTCTGAACCCTCTCTAATTTATCAGCATCCTTCAAAAATGTATCTAAATTACCAGACTATGACATGGATTGTCTTTGTTGCCTTCAGCTGGCTCGAAAGCACGAGCAGTCTGTTCATTAGCAATGGTTTATCAGGGGTCATACAAGCACGCTGGATAGACGCCCAAGTAGAGACCACCCAGCAGAACCATGATTACTCTGCTAGTTAGCTCTAAGCAGCTAGTGTTATTCATAACTCCAGCAAGTGTCAAGCAATGACAATTGCCAGTTATTATACAAAGTGGAACTGGAATAAACCTGCCAAAGAGTATTTTTTCAGTACAACATGCAATTTATTATCATGTTCCAGCAATTACCAAAGGGAGTTGTTGATCTCACTTTGCTGGAGAGATACAAAGGCTAGATGCAGTAACACGGCATTCTTTTTGAAGGATAGCTTGTGTTATAAGTGAAAGACACTATAAAATGACAATGCTGCAGCAAAAGGAGACAGAATGATACATTTAGTGAAATCCCCAGTCTCAGCCTTTTCAAAGGAGAACATAAGCAGTTAGTATAACATTTCTAAGGGCTGCTGTATCCTTTCAAACATGATAGCTTTCTTGAAGTTTACAGTTATCACATTAAGAAAAATGGTAATGAGGAGATCATGAAAACTTCTTTTAAAAGTAACAAAAGCTCAGTTGCTGAGGAAAAAAGAGTGACAACTGTTTTCATGGAAATAGGCCTCCAATGAGGAACTCTGCTGACACTTTGTTCTCTTAGGAGGGAGTGCTTCATGAGCCCCAATTTGTATTAAAGTATCCGCAGAGATCTCCTTTTCCAGGCAAACTGGCAACTCCGTCCTAGGAACGTAGGTGTACAGGTCAGAAAGCCCAAATACAGTTATAGTCAGACACGGATTCAGTTAAAACAAAATGACTCACCTCCCAGAACTTCCACCCATTCCTCAAACCAAACTCAAATCTTTTTTGAGGTTCAGAACAGTTTTATTAAGTCTCCCCTCATCTAAAAAGAGGGCGAGAGAGGCAATAACAATTTATTTAATAAAAGATGCCTGTTTTGCATTGTACACAGAAACACACAGATTTTAAGGCCGGAAGGGACCGTTGTAATAATAGCACCTAGCTTTTCTATAGCATTTTTCATCACAACATGTATAACGCTTTTCAAAAAAGAGACTGGTATCATTATTAAGGCTACGAGTCTGTGACGGAGGTCACACAGATTCTGTGACTTTCCAGGACCTCTGCAGTGGCTGATGCGACTGATTCCAGGGGCGCCTGTGCAGCTGGGGTGGCCCCTGGGCCAGCTGCACCAGCCACTGCTGGGGCAGTCTCGCCCCCTCTCCTCCCGAGCACCAGCGGTGGTCTCGGGCTGCGTGCCCCTGCCCCCCACCCTCCAGCACCAGTGCTGGTCCCGCGCCACCGTCCTCCCACCTGGCACCATTGGCCGCCCCCGGGCCACAAACTGCCGCCCCCCAAGCACCAGCGGCCGCCCCACCCAGCACCAGCAGTGGTCCTGGGCCATGCATTGTCTCTCACCCCAGAGCACCCGCGGCGCCCCCGGGCCGCCCTTTGCCCCAGAGCACCCAAGTTTTAGTTAGGGGTATATAGTACAAGCCCTGGACAGGTCATAGGTCATGAATTTTTGTTTACTGCCCGTGGCCTGTCCATGACTTTTACTAAAAATACCCATAACTAAATCTTAGCCTTAATCATCATTGCCATTTTACAGATAGGAAAACTGAGGCACATGGAGGGGAAATGACTTGTCCAAGGTCACTCAGCAGGCCAGAGGCAGACCTGGGAATGGAACCCAGTTTTCCTGGGCCCCACTTCAGCGCTTTATCCACGAGCATTGATTTTCTGGCCACATGGATTTTCTGGTCTAGCTGTGCAAGCCTCCTGAACCAGTAAATGTCCATATTGTATTTGTTTCTTTCCTCTACAGGGTTAGGAGGATACTTTTTTAAAAATCTCCATGTAACAGCCTATTTATTCTTTGGTGGGTATTTATTCTTTGAATGGAAGTTTTGGCCCAGGTCAAATTTTTACAGAGGAGCTGTAAATGGTAGAAAATAGAAGTTTCTACTGACAACTATGACAGGGCCATAACTACAAATCGTTCTAGTCAGGGAATTGCCAGCTATCCACAGAGAATGTTACATGGCTGACATAAATCAGTGTGGTAGGATCTACTGGCTAATTAAACATTTGTGACAATTTTAATGCGACAGTCTGAAAAGTTCAAAAACGTCTCTCTATCTATGGAGGGTGCAGTCTTCTCACATGCATATTAAGAAACATGTCCTGTATTAAGAAATTGAAAGGACCCTACCTATTCAATAACCTTCCCCCTTAATGTTAAGCACAGTTTGAGATATACGGCTGAAATAGATTGGAAGTCCATAAGAGAGCTCGGAACGTTAAATTAAGAACATAAGAACAGCCCTACTGGGTCAGACCAAAGGTCCATCCAACCCAGTATCCTGTCTTCCAACAGTGGCCAATGCCAGGTGCCCCAGAGGGAATGAACAGAACAGGTAATCATCAAGTGATCCATCCCCTGTCGCTCATTCCCAGCTTCTGGCAAAATAATAACTCAGCACCCTGCTTTCTTCAGGGAAATGTTAGCAATCTTCCACAGAGATGGATAACCCGTAGTGTCCAGGGTAATTTTAAATGTTTGACTGAGCCTTGCCTTTGTGCTGTTATAATAGAACAGCAGTAATACCTGACACAATACAGCACTTTCCAGCTGAAGGTCTCAATGCACATTGCAAACAATGAATTTAGCCTCATTCTACCCATATGCAGTATTATTTCCCCATTTTACAGATAGGAAAACTGAGGGCTAAGTGGCATCTCAAGGTCACACAGGGAAACAGAGGCAGGGATGGGCACAGGAAATTTTATTTATGCTTACCAAAAAATTCTTTGAGATGTCTATACATCCTTTATAAAATGCGTTCAACTCATTTGGGGGCAGAAGTAAATCTGTCCATTTAGGAAGGGAGCGAAGGCCTCACCAGTTGAGATGAGCTCGATGGATAGGAAGTATAAAATCACCTCCTGAAAGGGTTCAAACAGATGTGCTGTGAGCGTGGTGATCTCAAGGCTGCATGGTGTGGACGTACTGATGGGGTGTATACATGAGTCACAGGGCATCCACAGTTGCATCCAAAACAATGGCTGTGGCCAGAAAGATTTCTTGACAGAAGCCCCTCGGACATTGGAATGTCTTGCTTTTGAGACAGATGATGCCTGCTAGAGTGTCTGTCCAAGTTGTGATTGCCCCTGCAAATCACATGGAGGCTGCCAATGCCATCAGGCTGGATGATGTCACTTCAATTTCTCCTGAGTCTCCATAGGAGGAAATGCCCCTTGGTTGGGATCTATGTATTCCTGGTCAGAGAAGAAGAGATGTGGAGTGACACAGGTCAGATTTGGCTTGGTGCACATTGGGAAGGTGGGTACAAAAATTCTTAAGATGATTGGTTGTAGCCAGATACTCTCATCCCTAACATCAACCTCCAGCGTGGTAGGAAGTGGGTTATACTGTTGTAGCTTCAGATCTTATAAAACCTTTGTAGTGGCTTTGCCCCATCTCGTTTCTCCTTATGTTCCTCCTTACTTTCCTTCTTGGGAGGTTTGTGTAGCAGAATATCTAGAGCTTCAATGGCCTGCCTGAGAGTTCAAAGCACTCTGATTGAAAGAATCTGTCTTGTGCCTCCTCTTCTTACCCTCTGGTTCTGATTCAGCCTCATCTCTGGTTCATGGTCTTTCCTTTTCCTTTCAGTTTACTGCATATGGAGTGGTTATGCTGAATGTAGCCTCTAAGGATAATGACATTGAAGATAGGCTCCTACAATTTGTCCCTGGCCCTGAGAATTCGGAAGTTTTTCCTAATGTCCAACCTAAACCATCCCTGATGCAATTTAAGCCTATTGCCTCTTGTCCAAGGAACATAAGAACGGCCATGCTGGGTCAGACCAAAGGTCCATCTAGCCCAGTATCGTCTTTTCCAACAGTGGCCAATGCCTGGTGCTTCAGAGGGAATGAAGAGAACAGGTAATCATCAAGTTATCCATCCCCTGTTGCCCATTCTCAGCTTCCATCCTCAGAGTTTAAAGAGAACAATTTTTCTTCCTCCTCCTTGTAACAACCTTTTATGTACTTGAAAACTGTTATCATATCCTCCCTCAGTCTTCTCTTCTCAGACTAAACAAATTTTTTCAATCTTCCCTCATAGGTCATGTTTTCTAGACCTTTAATAATTTTTGTTGCTCTTCTCTGGACTTTCTCCAATTTGTCCACATCTTTCCTGAAATGTTGTGCCCAGAACTGGACACAATACTCCAGTTGAGGCCTAATCAGCGTGGAGTACAGCAGAAGAATTACTTCTTTAGTCTTGCTTACAACACTCCTGCTAACACACCCCAGAATTATATTTGCTTTTTTTTGCAATACTATTATACTGTTCATTCATATTTAGCTTATGATCCACTATGACCCTTTCTGCAGTACTCCTTCCTAGGAGTACTTTCTCGTTTTGTATATGTGCAACTGATTGTTCCTTCCTAAGAGGAGTATTTTGCATTTGTCCTTATAGAATTTCATCCTATTTACTTCACACCATTTCTCCAGTTTGTCCAGATCATTTTGAATTTTAATCCTATCATCAAAAGCACTTGCAACCCTTCCCAGCTTGGTATCATCCACAAACTTTATAAGTGTGCTCTATGTCATTATCGAAATCATTGATGAAGATATTGAACAGAACCGGACCCAGGACTGATCCCTGGGGGACCCCACTTGTTATGCCCTTCCAGCTTGACTAAACCACTGATAACTACTCTCTGGGAACGGTTTTCCAACCAGTTATGCACCTAACTTACAATAGCTCCATCTAAGTTGTATTTCCCTAGTTTGTTTATGAGAAGGTCACACGAGACTGTATCAAAAGCCTTACTAAAGTCAAGATATACCATATCTACCACTTCCTCACTATCCACAGGGCTTACCACCTCCTCACAGAAAGCAAATAGGTTGGTTTGACATGATTTGTTCTTGACAAACCCATGCTGACAGTTAGTTATCCCCTTATTATAAAACAGATTGCTTAATTATTTGCTCCATTATCTTTCAGGGTACTGAAGTTAAACTGACTGGTCTGTAATTCCCTGGGTTGTCCTTATTCCCTTTTTTATAGATTGGCATTATATTTGCCCTTTTCCAGTCCTCTGGAATCTCACCCAAGTTCCAACTTTTCCAAAGATAATTGTTAATGGCTCAGATGTCTCCTCAATCAGCTTGAGTATTCTAGGATGTATTTCATCAGGCCCTGGTGACTTGAAGACATCTAACTTGCCTTAGTAATTTTTAACTCGTTCTTTCCCTATTTTAGTCCCCTACTCCTTGCCAATCTGAGGTTTTTATTTCTCTTCCAAACCTGGGGCCTGTTTCTGAGTTTCTTGTACATTATACAGAGGGTCACAGTGGATGTCTCCAGAAACCAGTTGTAGTGGGGCCCGCCTTTCCCAGAACAGGAGATTCCAACACTCCATCCCCCTCTGTGTCTCATGGGATTGCAAGGGACAGCTGGGTTTAATTTATCCCTGGAAGCACCAATCTTCCTTCTTAGACATCTACAGGGATCTACTGAGGGATCTACTGCAGCAGGGACAACAGCAGCTGGAAAGATTTGAGGGAAGTCTTGGCAAAGAGGTAGGGAGGCTGGATGGAAGGAGAAGGAGATGAGCCCACACTGCCCTTGTGGTATTGCTCACTGTGGAGGTAAGGATCACACTCCTACTGTATGGTAGTAAGCGCTGGGATGCATTATACACAATGCTTCCTGGAGTTTCCACTGGGGCTGTGCAACATATGTCCATAAGGCATAATTGGGGATAAGCTTTCTGAAGAGGCATCCAATCACATGCTCCATGCCTTTTCCCTTGATTACTGCTGGCCTGTTTAGCCCCAACTCCAGCCCTGAATACCAAGAGAGAGAAGGAGAAAAGAGCATGCGATCTCTCTGAGCTAACTACATGGGGGCCAAGTTATCCTTCAACAGACCAACCAACTCCTTTGACCTGGCTAATTTATAATGGGGTTTCCCACCAGCTGTACATCATAGATCTTAGCTTGTTGCTTTAAACCTGCAGTCCCTGCCCTGAAGGCTGACAGAGTGCAGCCCTCCCCTTCTACCGTATACGATAAAGATCTGACAGAAAATGCTATTGGTTCTGTCATTTCATACCACAACTGTTTGTAAAACAAATACTCATTCACAAACCCTAATGGCTCCATTAGAATATGTTTGCAATGTCGTATTTCTGTGCCCAAGGCACAGAATTTGTTATGTAAACTACGCCTTATTAATCTACTTAAATGAAAGGTAACATTGCCAGCAGTTTAAACACTCATGCCCATATTTACTGTGTTTCACTATGACAGGATAAGATGAAATACAGAAATGATTCATTGGAGAACAGAGAAATATTTAATGGCGTGTGTTTCAAAACATGACTTTATTTATAGATTGATTTATCTTCATAGTACATAGAAGTGGAGCATGCTAGCCTCTAGTGGCTCTTATGCTTGATAGAAGCTTGTTCCATAGGTCACAAGTTGTTATCACTTTGTAATCTGGTACTTCAGGACGGCCAGGTAGAATACATTCAAAGCTTCCTAGGACAGTTTTCACAAGGGATTTATGTACTCCCTGAGGCTCTCAAGAGAGGATACTCAGTACAGCTTTGGTGAAGGGCCATAACACTGTAAATCATCACCATGGTGAATCCCAAAGGGATGTTGTCTCCTGGCAGATTGAGCGCCACTTGGATTGACCTCCTTCTGATTCTCCTCTCTTTCAATGAAGTCATTACTGAATTCAATGGAGCTACTTCTTATGTACACTGACGTAAATGAGGGGAGACTCGGGCCCCTTGGGCCTGCAAATCTGGAGTGGTAATCTTGTGAGAAAAGTATCAGAGGGGTAGCCGTGTTAGTCTGAATCTGTAAAAAGCAACAGAGGGTTCTGTGGCACCTTTAAGACTAACAGAAGTATTGGGAGCATAAGCTTTTCCATTACTTTCATCTGAAGCAGTGAGGTTCTTACCCACGAAAGCTTATGCTCCCAATACTTCTGTTAGTCTTAAAGGTGCCACAGGACCCTCTGTTGCTTGTGACAAAAGTTCATGTTGCCAGTCAATGTAAGAAGCCCCATGAACTGCCTCTCTCACAGTATTTTGTTTTTTTTGCTTCCAGTTCTCTCTGGTCCTCAAAGTTCAGAGGCATTTGAAAATATTATATAAAGCTATCCAAACTTTTTCAAACACCACAGAGAGGTGCAGTTTGACTTCAGTTAGAGGTTTGACCAATGTTTGAGGTTGGCTCTATTTCACCTAAGTCAATTTTCCCTTCGTTAATGGTAATCTTACCCTCTTCATCCCCAACCTGGATTCCTTTTGTGCAGTTTTCCATTTTTCTTACAATCTTTGCCATGACACTGAGTGTATTTAATGGGAGCAAGGATGTACATCATGTGAGACATTAAAATCTATGTTAACTCACTCCTGAGGTGATTATAAAGAGAAAAAAAGCCTACAAAGTGGTTCTTTTTGTATAATGGAGCTGGTGAAGAGCATGGGAAATGGGACCAAATTAGTACATTTTCATTCATTTGACAGATGAGAATCACCTTATTCTCTTCAGATACATTAACACATTGCCAAATGCTAGTCAATGTTGTGTTCATTGTGATGGTGCCAATTTACTTTATAGTAATTTTAGCAGTAATATTAAATCTGGCAACGATAGTGGAATTAAATAATGTGACTGAAATTGGCAACGTTTCAATTTGGCACTACAAAATATGTGTTAAAATATTACATTCAAGGAGATAAGAAAACAGAGTTGAATATTGTGTTGGAAATAGGTACAGGGTAAGCTCCCTTTATCTGTTTGTAATCTTTCTATTGTTCCACTATAGATAGGCCAGAATAGATTTGTTGTGTAATTACCAGTCTTTGCATTTCAAAGTGCATTGCCAACTAATTTGCTTATTATTTTAAAAATACAAAATAAGATCTCTGTAGGCAAATTCCTTGGGGCCTGAAACGGATCTCACTTCCATTTGTCTGTACTGCTGAGGTCCTTAACCTTTCTGTGCCAAGCAGGTGCAAAATACCACCATTCTTATTCGGAAGCATTTTACACCAGCTATGCACTCCCAGGGTCCGATCCTGCCCCCGCCCCCACTAAGTCTGCTTGGCTCTGATCTGACAGAACACAGCAGACTTAAAGTTGGCCTAGGTGGTCACATCATGATATCCCTAACGTAGGGGAATCCTCTATTAGCACAAAATTAGTATAGCCAGCCTTCCATAGGGGCAAATGAGGAGCGTTGCCATTGTAAAGAGACATGGCTGGGATACTGCAATGCTCCAATGATCCTCAGCTGCCAGAATGACTCAGATGTAACTTAGAGCATCCCAAGGCTAGTTTACATTGCACTGGGTCACTGTCCTAGGGCTGGGCCACACCAACCCCCCACTTCGAACTAAGGCCTAGTCTTCACTTACCAGCTGGTCCGGCGGCACGCCATCGATGTTCTGGGATCGATTTATCGCGTCTGGTTAAGACGCGATAAATCGATCCCGGATCGATCCCGGAAGTGCTCACAGTCGGCGCCGGTACTCCAGCTCGCCGAGAGTAGTACGCGGCGTCGACGGGGGGAGACTTCCGGCGGCGTCTGGACCGCGGTAAGTCCGGAGTAAGGTACTTTGAATTCAGCTACGTTATTAACGTAGCTGAATTTGCGTACCTTAGTCCGAAGTCCGGGCTAAGTGTGGACCAGCCCTAAGATACGCAACTTCAGCTACGTTATTCATGTAGCTGAAGTCGAACTATCTTAGTTCGAACTTACTGCGGGTCCACACGCGGCAGGCAGGCTACCCCGTCGACTCCGCGTACTCCTCTCACCGAGCAAGAGTACCGGCGTCGACGGCGAGCACTTCCGGGATCGATCCCAGAAGATCGATAGCTTACCCCTGGACCCGGAGGTAAGTATAGACGTACCCCTAGAATTGGGAGCAGAAGATGGCATACAGCCAGCCATCTTTGCCCTCCCCTCGGACCTGGACCAACCCCAATTCAACTGAAGACAGGGCCCCCTGTGGCACTGGTTTAAATGGCTATATAAGGCGTAAAACACCAGAAAAACAGGCCCAAGTAATTCTATTGACTTCACTGGCATTACTCCTGCTGGTGTTAACAAGATCAGCTACAAAACTCTGGTCTGAACCAAGCACCCAGCAGTCCCATATTTCCAGAGTGCCGGCTACGTAATAGGCCCAGTGGGCTGAATTTCTGTGCTTAGATGCAGGCTTAGGGCTAAGTTCTGCTCTCATTTACACCAGGGGTAAATCAGCTTAGTACAGCAACGGGAGGAAGTGGAGCGACTCCTAATTTACGCTGTTGTAAAGGAGAGAACCATTCAGCGGTCAGTGGCACTACCCTTTGGAAGAGCAAAAACTGGCCCTTCATCTACTGAGAAAACATTATTTTAAAGTTGGCAATTTGTTGTTTTGGGGATTCTTGAGAAACTAATTGTTTTATTTTATTGTATTTTAATTATTTTTACCCATAAAAGTCTTTGGGTTCATAAACGAGGTCTAAAGGGGAAGGGGGGGAGGGGGAGAAAGTACTCGCAACACGCTGTAGTCTTCAAAGCACTGCCTGTTCAAGGAGTGCTTCCTGAGCCTTCGCTCCAGCCGAGGTACAAGGGCATGGCTACACGTTTACACGGGAGTTCGTTTTTCAATCTCTTTTTTCATTTCAATAGAAATAATAAATCACGTTATCCAGCAGAAAGAAGGAACTCGACACAAAACGGGGCTATTTTTACGGCACACCTAAGACACATAGGGATTCGTTTATTTACTCAGCTATTTAAAAGTGGCTCCTCTTACTCGTTCTCTGGACAGCTAAATGCTAGGTTGCTAAGTTACTGTTATTTGACATCATCTCCTCCCCAACGTGTTCCCACATTTGACAGGTTCACATGATTTACTAGGCCAGTCAGCTCATTATTCACTTGTCCAATGACGTCTGTAGAATTGTTTTAAATTCACATCATGTCCCTCTCAGCAAACCCCCAGATTTCACATGAAAATATTTAAACTGCTTGTCAGCTACTAAGTGCATTTGTAACCACGCTGGACAGCGTACCTGTATTTTTCAAATTACAATTATTATAATTAGGTTTAGCATCGTTCTTCAGTGTTGGTTTGTATTTTAGAAGAGAAAACAATTACTGAGGGGCAAATAATGGGCTATATCTGTTACAGGCTAATTTTGCTCTGTGAACAGCTCACCTCCGCTATGGATAATACATATTAAATCCATTAGTGCTTTCAAATGGCATGAGAAAGGTAATACTACACATAATTTACCCAGTCAAGGGCATTTTCACCTGCTGATCAATTTACATATTCTCCAATGTCATTAGATATGAGCTAGTCATCAGAAGAATAGAAGACAGTATAAATTAGAGATTTTTCTCATTTAACTCCAGTCATTTTTATACTAATTACAATTTAAATTATATTTAGGATTTGTTTTGCTTCTAGACTAGAAAGCTTTTAATTAATATCACAGCTGTCTGTATAATATCAGAAATCTATCTAGTTACTTGACACTACACTACCATGAAATAGACACCTTCTAGAATTCTTCTGCCCTGCTATACAGCAGCAGCTTTTTAGATTTAAATGTTTACCTCACTGTAAAAAGAGCAATTTAGCAACACAGAAATGATTGTTTTTTATATATAGGGCCAGATCTTGATTCTAGTGGGGCTATGCCCGTTTGCACCAGCTGAAGATCTGGCCCCTAAATCTCAATATGGGTAATTACATTCAGCCTTCCTAAAATTCCTCCTGGAATTTCAAAGGGATGAAGTATCCTTTTCCTGTTCTAAAGCTCTATGTAGTGTTTTGTACAATGACCTATTTCATTCCAGAGGTGGCTGCATTTCAGAGTGATTCTTGCAGTGAGAGCAGACTTACTTGGCTCGAATTCCTGCATAGTCAGCAAGATTTTCTAGGGCAGAGCTAATACATCCTAAAGGAGATTCCTGCAGTGTTCTGCAGAAATCCCGTTGCAGTGAAACACCACTGTTAGCTTGCATTCACTGGGACAAATTTTGCTCCCTGCCCGGCCCCCACAATGAAATGCACAGGAGCTGAAAATGAATCTGCGGGCAGTATTTGGTTCCCTACACACATATATCACTAGACTGTGGCTAGCCCCAGGCAGGTGTGCATGGGATGACTACAGTCTCAATCACTGTGTTCCAGTCATGCAAGTACTAGAGGTATCTAACGGCATCAGATCCACCAAAGATAACAGAAAGTGGCATTAAAGTCAAAACTGTTACTTCTGATTTACATGTGTATAAATGAAAGCAGATGCTGGCCTCTGGTCACAGTACTCAGTATTGATTCCAAAACCATATTGGCCACAACTTTGAAAGTCAAAGTGAGGTAAATGAATGCTCAGCAGGCTTGACTCTCCTCTCCTTTGTGTGTGATGTAAATCAGGAGTAAATCTATTCATTTCATAGAATCATAGAACATCAGGATTGGAAGGGACTTCAGAAGATCATCTAGTCCAACCCGCTGCACAAAGCAGAACCAATTCCCAACTAAATCATCCCAGCCAGGGCTTTGTCAAGCCTGACCTTAAAAACCTCTAAGGAAGGAGAGTCCACCACCTCCCTAGGTAACCCATTCCAGTGCTTCACCACCCTCCTAGTGAAAAAGTTTTTCCTAATATCCAACCTAAATCTCCCCCACTGCAACTTGAGACCATTGCTCCTTGGTCTGTCATCTGGTACCACTGAGAACAGGGTAGATCCATCCTCTTTGGAACCCCCTTTCAGGTAGTTGAAGCAGCTATCAAATCCCCCCTCATTCTTCTCTTCTGCAGACTAAACAATCCCAGTTCCCTCAGCCTCTCCTCATAAGTCATGTGCTCCAGCCCCCTAATCATTTTTGTTGCCCTCTGCTGGACTCTTTCCAATTTTCCCACATCCTTCTTGTAGTGTGGGGCCCAAAACTGACACAGTACTCCAGATGAGGCCTCACCAATGTCGAATAAAGGGGAATGATCACATCCCTCGATCTGCTGGCAATGCCCCTACTTATACATCCCAAAATGCTGTTAGCCTTCTTGGCAACAAGGGCACACTGTTGACTCATATCCAGCTTCTCGTCCACTGTAACCCGTAGTTTAGACCCTAAACTCTTTGGATAGCGACTGCCCTTTTGTTACGTGTCTGTAAAGTGCCTAGCACAATGGCCCCTGGCCTCTCCGTGTTACTGCAATGCAAACAACAACATTAGAGCACACTGGTGTAAGGAACAGAAGTATCGGACTCCGAACCTTGGTTTAAAGCATTTTCTAGTTTGTAACACAATTTTCTCATGAATTCTCTTTTTATATGACTAACAATTTACAGGCTAATTTAAATCCATATTATTAGTCACATATGAATAAAGAAAAATATTTTCTTGGGTTTTGTTTTTTCATTTTATTTGCTCTTCCACAGATATCACATTGTCTTTAAATAGGAAGAGATATTTTGGAACAGAAGGAGGCCTATCTATCTCCATCTATCCATCTCCATCTATCTGTCTAGCGCTGGTAACCTGTAATCAATGCAAATGCACCATATTACTTTTACAGATTGGCTACAGTTTGAAGGCAATGTTTTTTTTTAAACAAAACTTCTCAGCCATGCAGGTTAGAAAAGCAAAATCAACAGGAGACTGGTCTATCATTAACCTTTAGTTATGGTATCATGAGCAGTTCTTCAGGCACTTACACAAGATGACATAAGCGGCTAAGTGTTTCAGGAAATCTGAAACACTGAAATTTTGTCTCAGAAGACTCAGGGGTCTGAATGGACACAGGACCTTTTCACCTCACTTGGCTGCTAAGTTCTGACCGTAAACTTAGTTAAACTCCATTTTTATTTGTTAGCATCTATTAGGAATCCCAAACCTCTAGGTCTACAAAAGCACTAATCAAGATCAGCCTAAAAAAAAAAGAATTCTAAAATCAGAGAGCTCACAGCTTACATCTCTGCTAGATACAAAGCCTTGTGACAAACAAAATGCAAGAGTTATTGAAACTTTCTTAGGGATGAAACTCAGTTAAATTGCTTAGTTTCCTTACTTTTCTTAAATACCTGGGGTGAAATGCACTCAAGGGAGATTGACATAACAGGCTGGAGCCAGGCATATTACCAGCTGGCTCTGAGAAAGTTCCCCTCACAACTTTGCAAATACACCTCAGCAATATGCTAGTCCTGGTTCTCTCTTGAGCAGAAATTGCCAATAGTTACAAAGTGTTTGATAAGCAGCCTTAGTAGTAAAATGTTTGGCTATGATGGAGTTACTCTGAATTCACACCGATGTATGTGAGCAGAATATGGCCAGGTTTAGTCAGCCCTATTAGCGTAACACCAGATTCTGGCACTTTGTTCACACTGAGTTTAGTTCCATTGATTTTAATAGGCCTATTCGTGGAATAAGGTGCTACTGAACACCAGCAAGAGCGGCTCCTAGGGAGTATGTATCTGGTCCAAAGTCCATTAAAGTAAATGGAGATACTCACATTGACTTCAACAAGCTTTAGTGCTGGGCCTGAGAAATGTAACCTCAGTCCATGCCAATGCAGATCACTACCAGTAGGTCACAAGGGTCTAACTATGCAGCCACTGAAGATAGTGAGAGATTTGCCATCAACTTTGATGGGAACAGGATCAGATTCCCATAAGATATTCTTGCGTTTTGTGAGTATATGTGCTGCTCATGCATTTAAAAAAGGCACCCGAATGATTGACCCTTGGAAAATTTACATTATACTTCTTTCTGATATTATTTTTCTGAAAATAACTGCTTTCCCATCCAGCAGTTAATTCCTTCCAATATTAACAAACATAATTCAAATATATAAACAACACATGCAGAAATATGTTTAAAAACACAAAAAATATTTTAAATAATTTTTCAACCTTATTTTTTCCCTCCCTCTCTATTCTTTACATAACAACCCTTGGGAAGCTTGAAACCAATGTTTTTTTCCCTTCCTTGGATGTATTACTCCATGGGATACACAATTTCACATTTATTATCGTCAGATTCCACACTACTGCTAGCTTCCCACATTGATTTAGAATTATAGAATCATAGGATTAGAAGGGACCGCAAATTATAGAGGAACATTGGAAACACATGGAGAACTACATTGACATCATCAAAAGATAATACATACATAAAAAGGGCAAACTCCTCTGGACTGAGTATTCTTATTGGTCTCAATGGGATGGTGAAGAACATGGGAAATTGAGCTGGGCAGAAAATGTTTTTCCTACCGGCAAATATTTTCAAGACCTCAGAATTTTTTCTCCATCTTGAACCGGGGTGAGAAGTCAAAATTTAAAAAAATATTTGCAAATCAAAAAAACCTGAATAAACTTTTTTCCTCTATGTTATTTTGAGTGAGGAAATTCATGTAACTGACTCTGTTTCGTGAACAGTTTTGGCAAATGTGTACTTTTTGATAAAAAAAATGATTAGTTGAAAAATTCCCAACGAGCTCCAGTGAGAAATGCCAGTATTATTTTACTAATATTATATGGCCATCTGTTTGTTTGATTGTTATTGTGGTGTTTGCTATATGTTTATTAGGAATTAATTCAGGTATGGGTTAGTTTGTAGGGAGTCAGGAAAGCAGGCAAACATTGCTGATAGCCCTCCATTCACAGAGGTTTAAAAGGACAGTACAGGTGTCGATCCCTTTGCAATGTTATCCTGAGAGCAGCATTGTAGCCAGTGACCCCAGGATGGAGGGTCCTGACGCATGAAATGGAAACAAAGGACTTTGGAGTGGATTAAAACCACGCCCTGAAGCACAAAGAGGGAAAGATACAGGGACCACTCTGGTGCAGGCTGACCTTCCCTCCACCCCACAAAATTCCCCAAGATCAGGGTTTCTGGGATAAGCGAGGCATACATAAATTTTATTCACGAGTGTAGACTGTTCGTTATGTTAAAAACCCTATTTCTTCTTACGTTTTATTCCTGCTCTTAAGATTAAACAATACTTTGTTTGCAAGAGGCTATTTTGAGACCTGTGTTTACCACTGCTCACAGCTCCTGAAGGGCAGATTTGCAGGGCTTGAATCCAGTTGGGACCACTGGGCAATCGTGTTTGGTACACAGGGTGGTTGCAGCCTTGCACCTGACCTGTGAGTGGGAAAATCATGGGATTCTGCCCCAGGATGGGAACGCAAGAGGCTGATCACCTGAAGGGGCTGCACTCGTTGAGACTGAGAGTGGTCAATAGTGCAGCTAGCCCTGAACCGTGACTGGGATTACCTGGGATTGGTCTACACTTAAAAGTGTGGAAAAAAACACCGCCTCGAAACATGCCGACAAAATCCCTAGTGTAAATGCAGCTATGCCGACAGAAGAGTGCTTTAATCAGCATAGCCAACATCGTTTGGGGAGGGGGTGTTCCTACATCGGCAGAAAAATTCCTTCCACTGGTGTACACAGCATCTATACTAAGGGTCAATGCCACCATAGTTAGGCTGACATAGGCTCTGTAGTGTAGACATGCTTTGGAAGAGGAGAAATGAGGGTATGTAGAACTGGCCCCAACATAGGTAATATTTTGGGCCTAGCAAACCTTGACAGCATCTCTTTAATTTTGTACTCACTAGTATAGTGTTATTTAAATATAATATTGTGAACTCTGTATAGCTTACTGAACAAAGATGAGACACCAGAACTATAATTAGAAGATGATATAGGAGCAAAAGGATTAAACTCACCCGTAATATTTCTTCCACACAGCTGGAATCATTGGGAAGGCTAACCTAGGTTTAAAAAAAAAAAAAAGTCAGTCAGTCACAGAATGCAAAGTTTATTGGTTAAAAGCGACCAGGGAAGTAAATAGATCTATTAAACCACAGCTAACAAGGAAATGCCCTCTTATTTGAAATACACTTCATCCAGTGATCATTACCAACAGAATTTTCCAATTGAAATCAACCTAAATCAGTAGAAAGATGCATCGCTACAGTCTCTTAAAGATATTTTTGTAAGTGTTTTGCTACAAACAGTTGTTTAGAAAGAATCTAGTACCCTGATTTCCCCACAGTTAAAAATGGGCACTAAAATTTCTGGAAACTTTTATAAATGATGAAGATATCAACCGCTATTCCAATATTCAGATTTCAGTGAGAATGCAGGGTACATTTTAACTTACAACATGCCACAATTTAGGGCAAAGGTGATAACGGTTAAGAGTAAACTGTTATCATCAAGCATCTTATTGCTTCATACACTAACAGCCCAGACAAATTTTAAACCCTAAACACGTACTATAGAAAAAACACTGGTTAGATTCTAATACTAGTTGCTGATTCCTCAGTCTCTGACTTCCTGGGCCTGTTACAGGTTAAATATCCTCTAAAGACTGAAAAGCAGACAGGAATCCATCTTGAGAGTTTTGAGAGATCTTCCATGCCTCTTAAAAATATGCATTACATCTACACACAGGCACACACAGACAAATAGATGCTCGTAAAATCTTGCAATTTAGCAAGCTAGTTCTTTAAACATTACTGATGCTATTTGCTGTAATTCCCCATTCTAAATTTAGAAAACAGCACACATACCCTAAATACTGCAAATAAATATATGAGCAATAACTGTCGGGATTTTAAGAGCACTTGGTGTGTGTGTGTGGATGTACATTTGTCAACGGTTAAGTTGTATGCATATACAATAGGTTTTTATTATGGCTATCTTGCATGGGTACACTAGATTCGGGGGGACGTGCACAATGAACCCACTCCCCACGCACGCTGCAGCCACAATGTGAGGGGATATTTTCAAAGGTGCCCTTGGAGCCTTTGAAAAAAAATCTCATCCTTGGTTACTAGAGCTTGGTTAGGGGAAGCCAATCCATGGCCACGCTTCTTTCCCTCCATCCCCACCCACATCAGCACATGCTGTAGAGCTTTGGTTGGGACAGCCACTAAGTGTGTGTTCCTCCTCATTCTCAAATCTTGATGCAGGCCTAAAGTTTAAATTAATAGAAGTACAGAAATTAGAAACAGAAATGACCTATTAGGTCATCTAGTATGTCTTCTGCAGGATTCTTTCCCTATACTCGCTTCTAGTGCTTTGGCCAGTCTAGTTCGAAAAGTCTCAAGCAAGGAGGCTTCCACACTTCCTTTGAAAGACTATTCGACACCTTATTGATCTCACTGTCAGGACATTTCCCCTGACAAACAGGCTATATTTTCCCATTTTTCATTTCATCCTATCATTTCTATGGATAACCTCCTCCATCACTCTAAATAATTCATATCCCTCCATAGTATTTACATCATTCATATACATCTGTACACTGTTATGCTCCATCTTACTCCTCATGTATATTGTATATTTGACTCTTATAATCTTGCCTATTAGGTCATTCCTTCCACCCTCTCTCATCATTTTGTTGCTCTTTTCTGAACTCCCTCTGATTTGTCAATATCTAGGTAATGAAGTGCCCAGAAGTGAACATGACAAATGCGGCTCCTACTATTGACTTTACCCACCTCAACAGCCACTATTGTCGGATCTACATGTCAGAACATTTGGGTTAAGAAAAATATCCCCTTCTCCTTACATTCTACCTAACTAAAGTCTAGCTCACAATCCCGGGGGGCGGGGGGGAGGAACCTTTAACTCCACCGAAGCCAATGGAAATTTTGCCATTGACTTCAGGGAGCCTGGATTTCCACACCAGGTGTCTTTGAAAGCTTCACCTGAACATTGTATAACTTCTGTTTCACACAGCTCTGCCCTAACCCCTCTCCTTTCACTTCTTCCATGTTTTGTCCTCTTGACAGCTTCTAACTTCTTCGCTCACCTTCACTTTCTTCCTTCTTTTCTATACCATGAACAGCTTTCCAGCTAACAAATCCTGGGACCTGTCCCTATTCAAATTCACCTCCCCAGTTAAACGTTCCAGTTTCAATGACCACCCACCACTAACTTCTGAATTCCAGTGCACAGCAATTTCCCATTTGCGTCCTTGGGACTGTTAGTCTTTTGGGGCAAAGTGCCTCTTCCTTATTTGACATAGTTCTCCTAATGCACAGCACTATGTAAGCTTACATTGCTTAAGAAATAATAATACAAATACACAATTTTAGTTTAGTAAAATCTATTATATTATTCTGTAATCACAACCTGCTTCTGCTGGCATAACTCACTAATAGCTCTAAATGATCATACATCAGTTTTGTTTTAATGACTTGACAGAACTTTTGTTCCCTTTGGCATTGCTTTGTTTAGAATCATGGGTATTAAGGTAACACATGATGTCAAAGTGCTGTGATTGTCATACAGGGAGAGCCAAGCAGGAACAGCCACAAAGTGGCAAACATTTAGATTAATGCAAAACATTAAAAGAATAATTATTACAACAGGGATATCATAGAGAAGATCAATGTAAGACTTTCTGTACATTATTATTAATGGATTTTTAAAAGAAGGAGGCCATTTTTTCTAAATTCATGTGGTTGCCCCACATTCTAAGGCTCTGTCTACACTACCACTTATGTCGGTATACATTATGTCGCTCGGGGGTGTGAATAAGCCACCCCCCTGACCAACATAAGTTACACCAACCAAAGCAACAGGGTAGACAGCATTATGTTGGTGGGAGAGCTTCTCCAGCTACTTGTTGGGGGTGGATTAACTAAGGCTGGGTCTACACTACCCGCCTGAATCGGCAGGTAGAAATCGACCTCTCGGGGATCGATTTATCGCGTCCCGTCAGGACGCTACAATCGATCCCCGAATCGACGCTCTTACTCCACCAGCGGAGGTAGGAGTAAGCGCCGTCGACGGGAAGCCGCAGAGGTTGATTTTGCCGCCGTCCCTACAGCGGGGTAAGTTGGCTACGATACGTCAAATTCAGCTACGCTATTCGCGTAGCTGAATTTGCGTATCTTAAATCGACCCCCTTTCCCCGTAGTGTAGATGTAGCCCAAGTTGATGGAAGAGCTGTCTTCCATCAGGTGAGAGTGGCTACACTAGAGAGTTTACAGCAGTGCAGGTGCTTCAGTGACTTGAAAAGCACAGATCTGTCAGATACTTAGTCTATCCTGGAAAAAACTTTCCAACTGTGAATCAGAAATTGAAGATTAATTGTCCATTCAGCTAACACAGAGGTGGGCAAACTATGGCCCACAGGACCCTCCTGCCCGGCTCCTGAGCTCCTGGCCCGGGAGGCTAGCCCCCGGCCCCTCTCCCGCTGTTCCCCTTCCCCGCAGACTCAGTTCATGGTGCTGCCGATGTAATGCTCTGGGCAGCGGGGCTGCGAGCTCCTGGGGCAGCGCAGCTGCAGAGCCGCGGCCTGACCTTGTCTCTGTGCTGCGCGGTGGCGTGGCTGGTTCCAGCCGGGCGGCGCGGCTGCCTGTCCTGGTGCTCTGGGAGGCACAGCTGTAGCGTGGCCAGCCACCGGTGCGCCAGGCAGAGCGGTAAGGGGGCAGGGAGCAGGGGGGGTTGGATAGAGGGCTGGGGAGTTCGGGGTGGTGGTCAAGGGGCGGGGGTGTGGAGAGGGTGGGGCGGTCAGAGGGCGGGGGATGGGTGGTTGAATGGGGGCAGGAGTTCCCAGGGGGCAGTCAGGAAGGAGAGGAGGGATTGGATGGGGTGGCGGATGGCAGTCAGGGGCAGGGGTTCTGGGAGCAGTCCGGGGACAGGGAGAAGGAGTGGTTGGATGGGGCACGGGTCACCGGGGGGCAGTCAGGAATGAGAGGAGGGGTTGGATGGAGCGGGGGTTCCGGGGGCTGTCAGGGGACGGGGGGGAGAGGTTGGATGGGGCAGGAGTCCTGGGTGGGGGGGGGGCATCAGGAGGCGAGAAGCAGGAGGGGTCAGATGGGGGTGGGGCCGGGCCACGCTTAGCTGTTTGGGGAAGCAGAGTCTCCGCTAACCGGCCCTCCATACAATTTTGGAAACCCGATGTGGGCCTCAGGCTAAAAAGTTTGCCCACCCCTGAGCTGACCAGTGCAAGTGGCATTGCACAGCACACTACAGGATCCGTGCAGATATCCATCAGGCCCAGAGACAAATATGTCTAATACAGTATTTGTAGCCTACACAAATATTAGTGCTGTAGGGAATTATTATTAGAATTTACATGAAAATTTCATTGACACTGGACATCCCATATGAAATACCACTATTCTCCTAATCTATAGAAAATCAAGTGCTTTGAGTGCTACAAGGTGATTTTTTTAAAGTTTTCATCAGTAGTAACATTTTAAAAAGAAACACTTTGAGGTTAGATTTGTACATACTTTTTGGACCTGTCTACCTCTGCGAACAACATGATCTAACTTAACAGGATGGATCGATTCTAGGAATTATGTTTTGTTAAAACCAAGTGCTTGCTGCTCACGTCATGAGCTCTTTTCTCATTCTGCAGTGTATTCATGAACTTCTGATTGAAGAACAGTTAATATTACATAAGCTGCAGACATAAGTCCTGAGGATACTGTAACTTCAATCAAATTGAAAAGATTTCACAAGTTACATGGTGCACTGAATTCCTCTTCCAATTTCATTTTAATCCGGTGAAACGCCTTTGCATCAAAAGATTTTGTGTTTATTTTAAAATATTGCTTCCAGGGGGGAAAAGGAGGTCATATGGTCAAAATATTCAACCTAAAAAAGCAGTATCACAAGTGAAAGAGCATAACTTAAATGATGTGGAACCTCAGGGTTTAATGTATGACTTGGTTGGCCCCATGTAAAACTCTGGGAAGGAGGCATGAGGAATATTAGAATGTAGGGGAAATAGTTTTAATGTTATGCAAATCAAATGACAGTGAGTGACCTGTTATAATAGCTGATGATTAATGTTGATACAACCGTCCATTTATTCATTCAGCAATTCCTTGGCCACCCTCTTGTCTTGAACTATTTATAACTTGCATGAGCTCAGATTTTGTTTATGCTACATAGGAAAATTGTGTAAAATGCCTTTCCCATGTATTTTACATCAGATTGGTGTTTATCAATATGAAAGTTTCAAAGGAGAAGACACTTTTTTGAAATGCCATATTGGGAAAGGAGTGGAATTGGCATTAAGAACTCGGCTAAGAACTAAAAACTTCCAACAAACTTCTGGGAAGTAGACAGCGCATATTAGTATAGTCCTGAAAATTCAGAATCAAGTTGGTAGACAGTATCAGACTATGGATAATCTCTTTGGTACGACTAAAGGATTGTATTTTCATTAGGATAAACTGTTCTTGAACAATTCCTCTGACTTTACTGGTGCACAATTGGCATTCAACAAGTAACACCTTTCCTATCTCTGTCATATTGGAAACAAACGTTTCATGTTAAATGCAAATAGGATCCCATTCTTCACTTGTGTATGAGCACCAATAAACTCACATATCAACGGATCTACTTCCAATGTCATACCCTTTATCTAGGAACCCATTGTGGACTCTAGAGAGATTAAGCTAATGCTACTGTTTACTTCTGTGGACATAAATTGATTTTTCACTTACTTGCATGAAAACATCCAGTACACGTGCCTTGATCGATCATTTTGAGTGTGCACTACAGGGTGATAAGAGGAAAACTCTTATAAAGCCAGGAATGGCAACGACAGGACCCTTAGTACCTGCCTAATTCTATGAATGCCTTCAATTCCTCCAATGTCTCTTGTGGTGAATACCGGGTGGGAAGTGGGTCAGTCTGTACTAACAATTGCAAAGTTCCCATATATGGTGGAAAGAAGAGGCTTCCCGCCATTAGAATCCAACCATTAGCACGCATTCAACCAAACTCTTCCAGGCTGTCAGTATGATGGATTTGTTAAACAGCTTTCAGCCAAAACACCCGTCTGGATGTGTAGCGTGAAGACTACATAACAATGAAGATAGACCGGCAGAAGTAGGGGTTAATACGGATGAATAGGGCACTTCAGATGTCATGTCCTCCAGTCATCATAACATTTTTGTTGCTCATCTCTGTATTTTATCCGGTTTGGCTATATCCTGACTAAACTGTGAGGACCAGACACAGTACTTCAGCGGCAACTGCATGAGGGCTATTTCCCCCTTATATTTACATCCAAGAGCAGTTTTGCCCATTTCTGCAATGGTGTTGCACTGCAGTTAGTCTTCCACGTACAGTCATCCCTAAGCCTCTTTCATACTCATTCCTTTCTAGATGGCAGTTTATCCCTCAGTCAGTATCTGTGTTATTTATTTCCTCTCCTGAGGTGGATTGCTCTATATTTATGTGTAGTGAATTTTATGGCATTGCATACACCCCACTGGTCTAATGTCCCCTGGTCGCCGTCCAATCCAGTCTTCCTGTCTGTTTCCAATTTCACTAAGATTTTGTCCCAAAAGGGACATTCATGTCAAAGATGCCCGAAATAAACGTCAGGCTAATTTCAATAGCTGGGATTTTCCTGGATTTTCCTTACTACCTTTAGTGCAAACAGGTTAAAACAGGTGCAGCAAATGAACAAGAAGTGAATATTACTGCTCGGTGCTATTTCCTTCATGAGGTTATCACCAATATATTTTAGGACTATGTCTTTGGGGTCTTCGGGAACCTGAATGGAGCCAAAATAGTGGTATTCAAATAAATCCAAATAAAGCTGACTCTCCTGGTATTCAGACATGTGTTGTGATGTCTCAGGGTTAATTCCTCAGAGAGTCATTTATGGGTCCAAATTCATATACATATGCTGTCTTCTCAGAGTACCTCCAATCACGCGGGAGCTAAAATACAATGAGAAGACTTGATTTCACAAACATCTCCCGGGGGCATTCAAAAGTCTGTGAAAAATACATATAAATACAATATAAAAACAAACAAACCAATTCATGCCTGCAGCACAAATAGAACAGCAGCCCCCATGCGCACCCCTTATAGACACGTTGCACTATGGAGAAGTTATGCCCATTTCTAAAGTTACTAAAGAATCTGAACAGCTCGCAATTACTGAACCAAATTCTAACATCAGTTCACATGTGCAACCACACCTGAAGTCAGTGTGGTTGCGGCAGGGTAAGTTAGAGAAGAATCTAGCCTCTTTTCATGCACAAAGTGAGTTAACTAGGAAAACAATTCTCAGACCTGACTGTAGGCCTATTTAAACCAATAGAATGACTCCCACTGAATTCAATGGGCTCCTGAAAAGGCCCCTAATTCAGATGCCAAAGCTGGCAACCTCAGGTAACTTTAATTTCCTACACAGAGCGAATGAGCCTAATATGCTCATCTCCAATCATTTCCTCTATCAGCTAAATAAAATGACAAGGTCCGTGCGTATATATAAAAGAATAGCCCCAAATTCCAAAGGAATTACATGTTATTTATGGACACTGATTGAAATAGTTTGGAAATTCAGCAGCATGATAATACCAGATCAATCAACATACCGGCACACTGCCCAGCCTTAATCAAGTAGGCATTTGTAAAACTTACAGCAATTTTACTTGCACCCCAACCCCCAGCTTTGAGCCCCCTCCCACACTCCAATCCCCTCCCAGAGCCCACACCCCACACTCCCTCCCACACCCCAACCCCCCGCTCTAGCCCTGAGCCCCATCCCACACCCCAAAACCCTCATCCCTGGCCCCACAACAGAGCCTGCACCCCTAGCCAGAGCCCTCACTCCCCCCCGCACCCTAGCCCCCACCCCAGCCATCAGCCCCCTCCACACCCCAAACTCCTCTTCCCAAGCCCCACACCAGAGCCTGCACCCCCAGCTGGAGCCCTCCCCTTTGCCCCCGTACCCCAACCTTCTGCCCCAGCCCGGTGAAAATTAATGAATGTGGGGGAGAGTGAGCGACAAAGGGAGGGAGGGATGCTCCGCACGGTGCCCTCGCCCCGAGCCATGGCTCTGCACCTCTCATTGTCTGAGAACCGTGGCCAATGGGAACTGTGGGGGTGGCACCTGTGCACAAGGGCAGCCTGCAGAGCCCCCTGGCTGTCTCTGTGCCTAGGGGCCACAGGGACAAACTGGCCGCTTCCGGGAGCCACCTGAGGTAAGCGCTGCCCAGAGCCTGCACCCCAATCCCCAGCCCTGAGACCCCTCCTGCACCCAAACTCCCTCCCGGAGCCCACACCCCCTCCCTCACCCCAACCCCCTGCTTTAGCACTGAGCCCCATCCCGCACCCCAAAATCCTCATCCCTGGCCCCACACCACAGCCTGCACCCCCAGCCAGAGCCCTCAGCCCCCACCGCACCCTAGCCCCCACCCCAGCCATCAGCCCCCTCCACACCCCAAACTCCTCATCCCCAGCCCCAGCCCAGAGCCTGCACCCCCATGCTGGAACCTGGCAACTTAATGGGGAACTGATCCAAATTCAGGCATCAATCTAGAAAACCTGGTCTTATCCTTCTTAAATATTAAAACACTTCTGATCATCGGAACCGCCACTGGATGACACTTATCACACCTACATGGTGCTGAAGTAGCCCTTTTTTGACAGTGTATAACAAAGAAATCTGAAATTGAATGGGATCTTTTTACTACCTCCCTGTTAGTTACGTTTGTAATTAAAATGTGCTGATCTATTAATACCAAGGGACACTGCTAAATGTATTCCGTGCAGAAGTCATATTTTTCTTGAGCTTCTGAAATCTTTTAGATCTGTGTGTGTACTTACAGTATGTGTGCTTTAACTGCTCGCTCAAATGAGACGATATCTAAGAATAACTCACTTCCATTCGATTTATAAATCACATTAATTAATTCTACATCACCAGCGGTGTAGAGACCAAATTCTAATGCAAGATCTAATTAAAGAAAAGAAAAGGGAGGAAAAGCCCAAACACTAGAATTGAAACAGAGAAGTAACTGTTTAGCCTCAAATTAATGAGGCGCTATACTAAGCAAGAATGTCCATAAATCCCTAATGAGGATTTTAAACACATTAAAACTTCCTAATACAAAGTGTTTGCCTTCCTTTTATCCAATAACAAATAAGCCAATAATTTTCTGCCTCTAAATGACACTATTAACTGTCATGGCATGTTTTATTTGACAAACCCTCCATTCAAATACAGTAAAACCAATTAATTTGCCTGCTGTGAAATGTGTTTCTTGATAGCTTTTATGTGATTTTTCTTCTCAAAGAAATGTAAATAGGAGGTCAATGTAGGTGCCTGATTTTGCTTAAATATATGCCGCAATAGCTATAGATTGTCTAGTCAGTTTGCATTTCAAATGAATTGAAAGATAACCTCCATTTTCAGGTCATCAATCACATAATGGCCTCCTGATAAGTAAACAGTTACAGATTAATAGTTTTATTACTAGGCAAATGGTCACATATTTGAGATGTGATAGTTGCAAAATTACCACTTCATTCTCTTATAAGTAATGGTTTGCAGTCACACTGCTTAGCCTCTCTGACTTTGTTATCAACCTAGCTACCGCCATATCTTCCCATCCAATGTCATTCAAAAAAAATGCACCCTATATCTTTGTGCTGAAGAAACTGTTCTTTAAAACTGGAGTTCAATTCCAATGCTTTGATCTGAAAACATGACAAGGTGTTCGCTTTTTGTTGCTGTTGTCGTCGTTGTCAGAAAAATCGATAGAACAAATAAAAGATATTTCTGGGATTTTAAAGTTCCCATGGGACTTACTTAATAGATGCAATTAGGGTAGAAAGGCAACACCATGTTACCTCTGCCCCACAATTAAGGCCTATCTGAATTTCTCAGCTCTCCCAAGGCCGTGTCACTTAGGAAGATCAGTCTGCAAAAAGTACACACTTGACACCGTGCGCTTCAGAAAAGTGCTTGCTGCTTTCAATCTTTGCCCACTATGTGAACTATATTGCGTTGTAAATAGAAGGCAAAATAGAGGATAATGCATGGCACACTATGGTTTATGAGGCCTAACTGAATGCCAATTAATCTTTACAACACATGTACAGTTCCATCAGCCCATGTATTGCATCATTGTTACATAGACTATGGTTTATTTACCTTAAAATGGAAACCCAAAGAAAAAAAACAGGAAGGAAAAGGAAATAAATAAAATGAAGATGCATACCAGTGCTGAATTTTGACATCAGAGCCCACTTATTTAAATGGGTGCTAAAAATTACCACCAGAACAAGGTAATTTATGTATCACACCACTGACAGCTGATTTTCAAACCTGCACTCTCCTGCACGTGCATATTTCTTATTGCAATAAGCAAACAATCTGCAAACTAACTCTGAAGAGATCTGCCAAGTCCTTTTGGCACAAGCAAGGTGTGTTCATGGAAAGCAGGACTATGACAAATCAAAGATAGCGGAAATGCTTTACAACTCTATTAGCAGTGAGCTTAATCTCTGTTCCATATCATACCAGATTGTCCTTTGCGCTGCAATCACTATTAATATCAGTGGAAGTTTCTGATAGAATGATCTGGCCCTTTGCTACTTGGTTGGAATTTTTTTATATATGTATTTATTTACTTTCAAAGGAATAAGTAAATTAACAAAATCTGTCTTCCCTGCTCTTTAAACAGATTCCTAATTAACAGT